>NC_089275.1:19375466-19675466 GCF_963678975.1 Dysidea avara | reverse complement strand
ACTTGTTACTTTAGGACCATACTTGCAATTATTTAATCATGGAAAAGTTGAAGTTTGAGCTCACCAAATGTTACCGGATTTCTAGTCAGTATATCAGTGATCAGTGATAAGGAAGTCCAAGTTTAGATCCACTAGAAGAGTTACTAGATTAATCATTAGAGGACCACATCTGAATTGTTAGGAAAGTTTAAGCTATGGTATATCTGATCATTAGGCTAGTGATCAATGCTACATACATACTGTACTGAAGTTACTTACTGGCAACAGAAGCATTACTAATAGCTATATAGCTAATCAAGGACAAGTCAAAAACGTTATAGTAGTATCTGTCTATTCTAGTATTAAAGTTAAGGGTAGTGTGACTGCTCTATTAGAGTATCTCGATCTTTTGCAGTGTTTAAAAATCACTGTCCTTGGTCACGTACACTTAAGCGCCTGTAATATTAATAATAGTCCTCATAAACTGGGGTTCCAGTTTTCCATGCGGGCGGGTGACCAGAAACTAAGGTTTGACTTGGTGTGGCCTAATATGATCATCTAGTTGGTTCCATAATTTTATTGTAAAAGGAAAGAAGGAGTTCATATAAGCATCTACCCTTGTTGGCAACTGCAGAAATCTTTGATGGTGACCTCTAGTTGTGGTGTTGCTTGGTCTAAACTGTTGGTGCACATTAATATCTACCATGTCATTAATTATTTTATACATTAGTGAGGCTCTCAAATTATTTCTTCGCTTCTCCAGTGTCTGCCATTGTAAACTGTTCAACATTTCTGTCACACTAGCTGTTCTATTATAGTTATTCATCACAAACCTTGCTGCTCTTCTCTGTACCATTTCTAATTTATAGATGTTATGTTCATGGTATGGGGACCACACTGTACTGGCATATTCTAGAATGGGGCGAACAAATGTATTATAGCAGTAGCATTTAACTGTTGCAGGACACTTTGCTAGATTCCGTTGTAAAAGACTTCTTACTGAATGTGATGCCGGATGAGAGAACAAGTTACAACTGCCGTGTATTGGCATGTGACAGCGTGGATCAATTATCATATATTAAATATATAGACATACGTACATTTATAAGTTGAAATATTTCTTTCCCAGTGAAGGAGGCTTTACAATGGCATCCAGTAATGACAAAGCGGAAGAAGTAAACAGTTGACCGCAATCTTGAATGGCTTCCTACAGGTAAATCTGGAATGTTACACTGTATGTTCTATGTTGGTTTCACCAGTGGACCACTGTATACTACTACACTTAAAATGGTGCCTATGCAGCATTGATAGAACTATGATCATCTTCAAGGAAATTTGTGTTTGCTGAAAATCTTGATTAGGTATGCACAAATTTGGAGTGTTATATGTTGTTTTTCATATGATAAAGCAGGTGTAAATAACTACCTGTGATGAGCTTATGGTGTTATCAGTCATCAATTTGTCATCTGATAATATCTAATGTTGAACTGGCCTACTCCAAGAGTCGCCTTAAATGTGGCACCCTCAAGTGATTTAGTTCAGTAACTGGTAATTCTAGCCAGTACTGGGGTGGTGGTAAGGGCATGCAGTCCATCTAAAGAAATCCATCAGGTAAAGTTTGATCCAGATCATGTCTCAGTTGTGATGAAGTTCATTTTCACAGGGTCATCCTTCTATAACATGTTACGTATTGTGCTCCATTTCTTCTATGCTCTCTGTCAGCAACTGCACACTAGTCCATTGCCTAATATACGTATAGCACAATACATGAATAATGGACAAGACGGTATGCATGAAGATAATGCACATATTTTGTATGATTTGACATACATAATTTTGCAGGTGAAACTATTACACTATGCTATCTGCAACAGTAAAAATTAGCAACTAAGGATTGAGCTCAACTCTAGGCTTAGGTAATAAAAGATCATTAAATTGCTGTTGTATTTAACTGCTCCTCAACCATTGCAGGCAATGAGTAAGGGATGCCTAGCTGAACAAGCCATAATAATTATTTTGATGCACGTATAGCTACTCTTGCTGTGGACAACAGCATGCAGCCACCTTCGCGAGTCCGCGATGAAGGAAAGATTGAACTTATTTAACATTTAAAGAATGTTTTAATAGTGTATAGCATTGTACCATCAGTTGACCTCTATGAGTAATAATCGTTGTAACCTTATTTGGCGATCGATGAATAATCTATTAGCACTACACGACTATACAGACGGAGCACGATACGAGCCTTCGTCTAAAGGAGTGGTACCATTACGACAGATACGCCGTTAGACGAAGGATATAGACGTTCGCGTATCTATCTCGTCTCGTTAAAAAAGACGAGGCTTGATACGTATATACGCGCCGCGTATCAGGCTAGCTGAAATGCTGTGACACACAATTACATTGCATATGTATAATATTATTGTCAACATTTGTCTCTCCTAGCTATACACATCAGCGCTATGCTTAATTTAAGTGTAGCCATCTTGCAATTGGGCCTGGAGTTCTCTACACAAACCCTTCTTCAGTTCTTCCATTTGCATAAAAACAGTTCAAAGTATAGCATGACTTGCAATTGTATGGTCAGCTTTTATTTTAGGCCATTCAAGATCTGCTAATAGTGATTGTTCCCATACATGGTCTCCCTAATAAGTTGTTCTTATCTGTAAACTATCTCAGTTGTAACACATCCAAGCAGTGGTGGATCTAGGATTTTTAAGAGGGGGTTTCTGAAAGTTGGTTTAGCTGAATAAGGCATCTGGTGACATTTTTCAGAAAATTTTGAGATTTTAGAAGCTCTGAGATGGGATTTTGGACTACTTTTAGTTAGCAATTACAATAAATCCAATGCTTTAAACTGTAAATACTGTAGCTAACTATAGGGCAAAGATGGTGATTGCTCTATTAGAGTAGTTATTTGACTGCTCTATTAGAGCATCTCGATCGTTTTTAATGCAGTGGGAGATGAAAAGTGAAGCGTTGCTGAGGGTTTAATAGCTATATATTGTGTTAGTTAAGTGCAGCTGCATGCATGCTACTGAAATACACTGGTATATAGTTGTTTGATATGACAAATTGTCAACAATGTTTATGTATTAGACTTCCACTGCATGAGCTAAATTTAAAAAGGGGGTTTCTGTCGAAACCCCAGAAACCTATCTAGATCCGCCACTGGCCCACTGCCAAGTTATGATTTCTTACATATGCTTTCATTGCATTTCTCCTAAAATGTCTGGCATTGTCTGTACATTAACAGGTCCTCAGCTGGCACAGTGTGACAAACCTTTGACAAATGTGTATAACATCCTCCTGTAGCTTGGTGGAACAATTATTATTATAGGTAATAATTGTAGAACTCACATAAGTGAGTATGTTACAATAGGTGTAATAATTTAGGCTAAGTTACAATCTAGTGCTATTTAAATGTTCCTTAAAAGTATCTAAATTGTTACAATTTATAGTTTCTATAGATAGATTGTTCCATAATCGAATTGATGTAGGAAAGAAGCTGTACTTGTATGCGTCAATAGCTGTGTCTGCATGCATGGCTGTATAAATTTAAGGTCACTGCCCCTGGTATGCCTTGTTCTATGTGTTATATAGTAGACTATATCATTAGTATAATTATGCTTTGTGAGTCCTGGAAGTGCATGGCTACATGCATTCTCAGTGATTCACTGATTCATGCTTTATACCATGTCTAACAAAGCTAAAACTGTACATGTAATACATGTAATAATTGTATGGAAAGCTGGGAGAGCCTACACTTTATTTTAAGCCCATGTTAACTGAGCTGACAGGTAACATGCCAGTTCCGATTGTTACAGACCGCATACTGTAGACATATTTGGTAAAGTTACACTTTTCACCATCTGCAATTGTATACACATGTACACCATCAAAAACCTCGTTAATAAGGTACTTGGATGCTTACCACCATCAATGGATGGTATTATGTATCTACTGGCTTCACTCTTTCAACAGTGCATTCTTCTTTTGTTTATTTATAAAATTTGGCAATTTCATAAATCAGTGAGAGCCTTTTTATTTCCTTCTTATTATTTCACATTTTCAGAAAATGAATGCGAGACCAGAACATTATTACCAGTTCAAATAGATTCAAATAGCTAGTCACTGCAATCATATAGGTGTATAATGTGTATGAAATGTGTTTGGCCAGTATTTCAATTTGGATTAAACCTACTGCTGCATGATGATCTGCTTGCAATGATGTCCTTATTATCAAGGACAAGCAAATCATTATTGTGTTTCAAAAGATCTTCTACAATACTGAGGTATATATATCTTTATAGCAAGAGCATGCAGCTACATTCTTTATTGATGTTTGGTATTTCAAGCTTTTTCTCCATGCCCTATTACAAAAGTCTTCTACTTAACATATAATTGTGTGTATGCTGTATAGATACATTAATAGCTCATAGACCTATTAACTGCATGTACATTGGCTTAATGCACTTGTAGTAGTGGAAAAATTGGTTTATTAGAATAGCCTTAAGTTTGACAGACAGCTGTAGAGTAGCACATAATAAGCTGTAATAGGTTCAGTATGTAGTTACAGATTTTATAGCATAGAAACAAAGTTACAATCAACAATAGCTATAATAGGGTACATAAATTTGACCTTTGTTGAACTACCTAAAGAAGTGAGAGCACATATATACCCCTTATGTCCCACTGCTGATCTTTTTGCCACTTTCTGGTTGCATGATTGTTTTCTTACAATTTCTAAATCGCTACGGTTACATAATGATAAATATTGAATCACAAACAAAAGAATAAAATTGGTTAGTGGCAGGGAAATTATTTATGATGGACTGAATTTTGGAAAATCACCCATATGGGCGTGCATGAAATAATTAGAATTTTCATGTTAAGTGGGTTGCTAATTAGAGCAGGGCACGGTTTTGAAAATATTTCAAGACTTTTCTTGTACTTTAAGGTATTGAGAATGGCTTAAAACCATCAACAAGTAGATTTGCACTATAAAGTTTCTGATTTGATCATTAAATATTTTAGGTGTCAAATGTGCCCATATGGGTGATTTTCCAAATTCGGTCACATAATTATAATATTCTAGTTCTTCAGCATTCTTCGTAATATCTTTCCACTTAGTGATTTTGGTATTTCTTTGATAAACTTTACTCCTCCTTTTAACTGTATGTGTTCTACTGCTTCTCCCTTCACAAAATCCTCCACTTCTTCTTCATTCAGCTCATCACTGCTCCTCACCACAAATGCTCGGGGAAGCTCACCAGATCTCTGATCATCAACACCTTGTATAGTAACACTACTGACATCGTCTGGATCATGTGATCTTCTTACCCATAACTGCCACATCAGAGATATGTGGATGCTGGAGGAGAAGAGCCTCCAGTTCTGCTGGAGCTACTTGGAAACCTTTCACCTTGATCAACTCCTTCAGTCTGTCATGATCAGTTATGTAGAAGTAACCATTCTCATCATAATAACCTGTGTCCTTTATAATAGCTAAATAATTATGTGTGCAGAACTAACCAAAGTCACCAGTGTGGAGCCATCCATCTTTAATAGTGGCTTTAGTTGCTTCAGGATTATTAAGATATCCCCTCATTATCTAATTATACACATTTATTACATACTGTGCAGACCTTTACTAAATAATAATAGCATGCTTCTAAACTATAAGCACCTGTGGACCCTGTACAACCAACTCTCCTGGATTGCCGGGACTAAGAGCTGTCCCTGTTTCATTGTCCACTATCTTGCACATATTGTGTGCAAAAGTCATCGCTACAGATTCTGGTTTGAACACATCTTGTGCAGTTAAGTGTGTGTATCCCATTTCAGTCATCCCATAACCGTGTTGTAAATGTTCCAAATTTAGCCTGTCTTTGACTGCAGCCGCTATTTTGAAACCAGCAGGAGCTGAGCCATAGGATATGTGCTTCAAACTAGATATATCATATTTATCAATCTATCAGGTGGCTAGCTGAAAGTACAATCAGTGGAGGGACCAAATTACTGTAGGTAGTTTTGTAGTGTGATACTGTCTGTAAAAAACTTTCTGGCTCAAATCTTGGTAAGGTGACTATTGTTGAACCAAGTTTTAAGCCACATATCATATTTGCCAGCATACCAGCTATATGGAATAGGAGAGTGAGAGACAGAATCTTTCCTTTAAGGTAATATTCTGTAAGCAAACTGCTGTGTTCTAGTTGAACAAGACAGGCCGTAACATTGTAATGACTCATCACTACTCCTTTAGGATATCCAGTAGTACCACTGGAGTATGGGATTATTGCAGTGTCTTTCTTTGGGTCCAGTTTTGTGTCACTTGCAAATCTTGATCCGCTGTCATTCACTAAACTCTGGTAGGATATCATATTCTTCCCTTCTCCCACACCTCCATCATCACCCAGTACTATCATCTTCTCTACACAAACTGCCTTACTGGCTGCTTCTTGTATTGTTGGTAACAAGGATGGTATGGTGGCTACGTACTTGAGTTTGAATTCTTAAACTGGTAGGCTAACTCTTCTGAGGTGTAGTTTGGATTACAAGTACTCACAATCCCTCCCATGGAAAGTGTAGAGAAGAATGTTGTACAGAATTCCATGCTGTTGGGGGAAACTAGTGCTAACACATCTTTCTTCTGCATACCACTCCTCACTTGACCAGATGCCATATTAACCACTGACTCCTGTACTTCATTGTATGAGTATTCCCTTCCTGTAACACCATCTATTAGAGTAGTCTTCTTGCCATACTTGGGAAAGTGCTGGAATACATGACTGAAAAAGTTAGTCTCAGGAATTGGCATTGCTGCATGTGGAGATCTCACTATGTAATTATTATCAATGATAGCATTAGAGTGTTCTCTGGCAGTAGCTTGCAGCTTAGTCAAAGCTCTAGTTCTGCGGCTAATACTAGGTATCATCATGCTAAGCAAATGTAACATTCAGCTTATTCACACAAATATGTGCAACTAATCTGCAACAGTGTCTTCTGAAACAAATGTTAAATTTACGATTTGAATAGTTTAATTAGAAAAATTCTATGTTATTTTGCTGTTTGTAATTCTGTACTCAAATTCCAAGGTAATACTCCATATACTTTTGCTAGAAGAATAACCGAAATATATACACTTAACTATAAGTACAACTTTGTAAAATTCAGTCACAAACACCAAAATATACTGCACTTACTGCTAAAAGCTTTAGTTGGTTTGTATTCAAATTCTTACTGACGTTATTGAATTGACCATGCAAGCTACTATATAATATTCAAAATTAGTTTCACCTCTAGACGTTTAATTATATATGATGCAGCAACAAATTAAAGCAAAAATGATCGTGAAGTAGTAGTCAAAAACTCAATTATTTGCTCTATTGAGAACTTCTGGCTGGTGCTATGCTGTCCAATAATCACCAGAACACAAAGTAGAGCGCCACGCTGTGGGTATATTGACAGGAAGAAAGAAAACATGTTGCTAGCACATGCGTAGCTCCATGCATGGTCCCCTTTTCCAAAAGCACACCACTTCCATCTGTCTGGTAGGGCAGGCCACACTCCAAATTTGCTTGAGCCATTTCCAAGTCAAAGTTTAAATTTCATGTGAGTTTAAACTAAAAATTCTCCTTTTCAAAAATCATTATAAAGACATGAAAACCCTTCATTTAAAATTTGGTGCACACAGAGAGTGTATGAAGGTGAATGCACCCACCCAGTGTAATGCTAATCCGATAAAATTAATATTCATAGTGATTATTTGCATGAAATAGACAATTTTTCAGTCAAGCTATAGGTTATGAGAATAACTTGAAATTTGGTGTGTAGATAGGCATTAGATCGAGAATTTGGTAGTATGAAACAAAACCTGAACACATTTAGGATTGTGGGGAAAATGTATACTTTATAATTATGTAGTGGAAGAGATGCTGAGGGTAAAATAAGTGCAGAAAAGACATTGCTTAATTATGGCTCCAAGTAGAGACCTCTGTTCCTAACACTTATACCCTTAACCACTGAAGCACTACTGTCATGGCTGTTCAGTTCACTTTATAAATAAAAGTTCACGTTTAATAGTAATTTCATAAATTACATTACACTAATGGAATTCGAGATGTGAATTCTATTGGAGTATTGAAAGAGCTAGCAAATCTGTAATTAAATGTAATTGCAGTCCAATTTCAGTCTATTGCATGGTACAGTGCAGTTATTAAGGAGAAATGTAATCCCAAAGCTGGCTTACGGCTGGCTTTGGAGCCACATATAAAGTACAAAAGGAATTGAAGTAGCTAGCCATTCCTTGGTAGTCACTGGGTATTTGAAAACTACACCCAGCTTGCTTAGATTATACCAAAATGACCACCATATGACAGGAATTTTGACAAAGGAAAAACTGATGAATTTAGCAGATAAGCTAAAATTTTCAACTTTCAATTCTTTAAGCACCTTTAAAAGTAAGTGTGTAGATCTGATTTCCTGATTTCGCCAACAAATTCATCAAAGCTGATGAGTGAGGGTTTGTCAACTTTAATTTCCTTTTGTCAAAATTTCTTGTCGTACATTACTCAACCACTAATAATGACCACAGGAACAACACTAAAGAAGGCATCAACATAAAAGTGATTGCAGGCATTACATGTGTGGAACTAAAAAAGAAAGAAGCTATTAGCTATGAAGCTGAACATAATTATTGTCACTGCGACAACATAAGTGCACTTTAAACATTATATGTGACCTAATTTGGAAAACTGTTGATCTGCACACATCAATAGATTGTGGAATATTCAATTTTAAGTGAGTATAGCTTGGGAATGTCAAAATCAAGAAGTTGGAAATTTTTACCGTGAATGCTGCCAACCATAGTCTTTAATCCACAACAAGATACGTAACATAATTATTGATAAAATGATTTTGAGCAACTTTTTTCTCCACGGTACTTGTAAGACAAGCACATGCACCACCATATGGGTGGTGGGTGGGCAATTGATATATCAACAGAAAAATGGCTGACGCAGAGTCTCCTGCCTAAATAACAGGCTCTAAAGACCACTGGTACCACTCAAAGTGAAAGAAATACAAGTAGAAATCATCTGAGCAACTGTCCAAGGGTGTTCATGCCTTTAGCTGTGTGTTCCAGCTGGCCAGTTGCAGTCCAAAGGTACCAGAACATTCCCAGTGATTGGCACACATCTATAGAACTCCATGCACTAGCAAAAGCAACTCAGTGGCATGTCTGTGGTGTGTATGTGTAGTGTATTAGGGTGTGGCTATCCATTCAAGGTGAATACTGGCAAAGTTCAATGATGTGTGCATAGATCAACAATTTTTAATATTATTTGGTCACATAATATTCATTCATTTCTCAACTGTTGCTACTGGTGTCCAATTCCTTATAGGTAGGTACAGGGTATAGATATTGATCCCCGCTATGTTCCCAGATCCTATTACAGGTATTCTACATGGAGTTTAAGCTAATCAACCTTCCGTTATGGAGCATTGGCTAACAATACTTTGTTTATATTATTCAGCTTTTGTCTCTACCATTGCTTGACTACGTACTGTGATGCTATGTGGTGCCCCACTACTGCTATGTTAACTACGATGCTTGAAAGAGTGCACTATGAAAATTGACTACCACTGTTGTATCATTCCAAGTTTTCTTTTACACTAATGGAGCATCGCAGGTTCCATACAGGATGTACAGATTTTCAAGTCTATTCACCTTCCTATCTTCTGATATTCAAAAGATACCATAGGTCAAGCCAGTTGTAACATCAATAGACTCTTTGTTCCTAGAGTAAATAACAATTTTGGAAAGTGAAGTTTCTTTTAGGCCACTCCAAATGAGAATGTAGTTTCCCGTCTGAGATTTTTGAAAATTTGGTGAGAGAGGGAGGCTTATTATCATTATTCATTATATTACATCAAGCAATGGCTTTTGAGCCACAAAACTAACTTTGAATGAGATCAAAAAATCTTCAGTTTTACATGCACAGTACTGTTGCATACTCTTCTTTTATTTTCACACACCCTATAGCACTACACTATCACTCTATGAAGCTACTGGACCAGACCAGTTACACATAATGCTTCAAACTTAGCAGATGAATACAGTGGTGTAGCTTTTCTGCCAGGCACAGACTGATTTACATACAAATACAATTTACTTGAGTGAAAACGACATTTATCTTGACCAAGAGGGCTTTAACAGGCTTGCAAAAAAGAGCCAGAGAATGAGATATCACCCAATCTCTGGACATTGGTTGACACACTTCTTGAGTTTGTGACTTTTTGCTTCTTATACTCAGTTAGGTTTCACATAATCTTATAGAATCTTTCATTTTGTGTGTCATTCATTCTTTCAGCATTTACCAAAGGGCTTTGAGGCACATGCCTAGCAGCAGTCCACTATTAGTAAATTTCACTGCCTTAGAATGCTGAGCTCCAAGTAATCAATTATGGTATTTCCATATTTCACTTCTTATATCATTATTCAATGGATGAACCATGGCTGCATATGCTGTATTATCACAACGGTGACTTTTGGAGTATCCAAATCCTTCCCACAGAGCATCGTTATAGTAAGGAGATGCCTCCCATGTCATGATTCACATTTTTGAAAAATTTGCTAAAACTTTTGCCAGTCCTTGTTGATGATGATCATGTGTTCTCATGTAGCTATATGTAGTAATTGCTAGTAAATTTGAAAGCTCTAGATATATTCACAGATTGAAGACTACAATCGTAACAACAGGTTGCACTTCAACCATTCATATTTCTTCAACAGTGGGTAAGCAATGTGAACAAAATTTAGTATCATAGCTAACTACAAAACCAGTTTTTATAAGGCCTGGCTAATAAAAAACCAAGGCTTATTATGTTATTTCCAATTGCCACTTGAGCACTTGCTATAGCTACTGATCTAATGTGATAGCTGTACGTGCATGCAGAGATTGACATTCCATCGTCTAGCTCAGTATTGCTAAACTTACTTAGACTTTCCACAGCTTTGCAAAGTGACCAATCAGTTACAAGGCCTCTTAGGGCAATTCTTTCAGAGTTTCAGACACAGGTCCATACATGTGGCAGCACTTCCAAGAAATAATTATCTTCTCGTAATTAGAGAATAATGACAATAATATGGTAATGATGACCATTTAATGCAAGTGCTCAGACGTGATGCGGGCGGGGGATGGGAAACTACATCCCCATTTGGAGTGGACCTACAGAGGAACAGCGTTAACTTTAAAATGGAATATGTACTTTACCACAAAGGCCACACCAAGTCAAACCTTAGTTTCTGGTCACCCGCCCGCATGGTAAACCTGAAACCCTAGTTTATGAGGACTATTATTAATATCACAGGTGCTTAAGTGCACGTGACCCAGCAAGACACTTATTTTTTACTGCAAAAGATCGATATACTCTAATAGAGCATTCAGGGATTCCAATAGAGCAGTCACACTACTCTTAACTCTAATATTAGGTATATATTAGGTATATATGCCACACTAATAAAATGTTTCTAACTATAGCTAGTTTTGTCCTTGATTATATAGCTGTTCAGATTATAACTGTTACTAATGCTTCTGTAACCAAAGTAATTTCAGTAGCATCATAGATATTAGAGTGTGTACTCTAATATCTATGGTAGCATTAACTACTAGTCCATGCAGATGGGCCATAGCTTTAACTTTATAATTCAAATGTAGTCCTCTAATGACTAGTCTAGTAACTTCAAATTCCTTATCACTGAACACTACAGGGGTATGGAAAGCCGGCAACATTCGGTGAGCTTAAACTTAAACTTTTCCATAACTAAAATTAGATTGGCAAGTAGAAACCCTTATAGTTTAAACATTCCCAGATGATCACTAAAAAGCAGTAGTCTGGAGCACTCAATGACTCAAAACTTTGACAGTTACTTTTCTCAAGGTTACTGAATAGAAGGCTGGAAACACATAGCTAGTGGGCTAAGACTTTACATTTGAATGAAGAATTTCTGATGTGAAAATAGAAGTTAAATTTCATTGTGTATCATGATCATTTGAACAACTTAGCTATAAGTCATAGTAATACTTTCCTGACATAGCTAATGAGACATTTATTTCACTTGGAAAGCATAAGTAGCTACATGAGCAAAACATTTCCTATAGTATATTCTAAATAAATAAATAAATATATACTTAAATGCTATACATCAGTGTATAGCTAGCTAGCCATGATCCATCAACAACTTTCCTAGTGCATTTTTTGCCGAAGCAAAACTACTTATGTTGTTGGTTAAGTATAAAATCAACATGAATTTGCTAAATTGAGCAAATAATAATACCATACAGTATATTGTCACAGTAGAGTCTATAGTCCTGAAGTCCTGATCATCCGCCCGCCCGCATCCATTTGTAGGCTTGGGAGTGACCAGAAACTAAGGTATGACTTGGAGTGGCCAAACTGTTTTATTATTTAAATGCTATCCCACTAAGGACCTGTGAGAAGGCTAAAGCCTGTGAATACAGGGAGTCTGAAACATGTAACTGTAACATTGAAGAATGCAGGAAAAAAAACAGTCCCAGACAGAAAATCACAGAAAAAAAATGTTACAGTAACTGAAGCAATCAACTTTTCATCTGTACTACTGAGTGGATTCCCTGTTGAAACATTACAATTACAACCTCATGATCATCATATACCAAACTGTTACCTCCCATTTAAATCTACTGTATTACGGACTTGACACTCACACAACTTTAAATTAGTACCTTACCAACCAAGAATTGATGTATATAAATATTCCTTCCTCCCAAGAACTGTACCAGAATGGAATAGATTAGATGATGAGATTATTGAGACTGACTGTGTTGAAGAATTTAAGCAAAAATTAGCCCCTTCTATGTATATAGTTAAGTAACTTATCGTAATTGTATATATTTTTATAGTTTATTATTGTAATTGTACATATGTATATAATTAAGTAACTTGTCGTAATTGTACATACTTTAGGCCCCTATTTGGTGATTATTAGTTTCTCATCCACCGCCCGCATCCTTCTTAAGCTACCGCATGGTAAGCCATTATTTATTCTGCGCATGCTCAGAAGAACACGTGATACCAAACTGTTATAATTTTTGTTGATGAACGCTACAATGCGCTATATATCACCAGGAGAACTGTTGTTTTCCTTAGCAAATTGCTGCAGTGCCAATTGCAATCGTGCTCTATCGACTTCATCAAAGCAGGCTTTCAGCTGACTGTCGAAAAACAGTTGGCGATCACGAAAAGTAGAATCAGCTGGTGAAGGAAATGTTTGTAGTAAGAAAGAAAGACAATTTGGACAAGGTCTGTACATCAGTGTGTTAATATTATAAAATAATGGCATAATGGTAATACCCTCCCGCCCGCATCATAATAATTAGAAAGGCTGGATGAGAAACTAATAATCACCGAATAGGGGCCTTATATAGTTAAGTAACTAATTGAAATTGTACACATGTAATTGCACATCAGCATTATACCCCTGGAGGGTCCTGCCGATTAACAATAAATAAATAAATATCAGTAGCTAATTTTTGTTGTTGTTGTTAGCTAATAATAATCCCACAGCGTCCCGGGGGAGGGGCAAGGCGCGTATTTGTCGGAGACTCTACATGGTGATCCACGAATGAGGAAGGTGGGGGTATGACATTTCAAGGGCATATTTTACACGCCGTAAGACACACAAAGGCTGTATGATGCTATATGCTTACGCCATATGCCTGGCACTTTAACATTCCAACAAAAATCAAACCGGAGAAGTGCTCGCAGTTCTCGGTCAAAGCTAAATGGGAAGTACCAATAAGGGAATGATGACCAATAGCTGGAGTGCTCAGTGATCATCTGCACCTCTCACCTCTCCTCGATCTATTCCGCTTAAATAGACGCCCGCGCTATTATTTAAAGCTCCTGCGCGTATTAAACTAGCTGTGTTGCTCCTGTGTTCCGAGCAAGGTTCCGAGACCTCCGCGTGTGGCCAGAAATCAGTCGTAAACTCATTCATAAACAGTCAGGTATACAGTTGGTATGTTTGCAATCGATGTCTTTGTGACCAGTGTGGGTGTGACCTTTTGTTTATTCATTGTTTAATGCACAAATACTTCAGTTTGAGGTGTGTGTGTGTGCGTTGTGCGTGTGTGTGTGTAATTTAGCTTGAAAATCATTACAACATTAACAAGTTCGGCGGGGAGTAAGTTCCAAATTCTGATGGCCGATGGCAAGAATGAATGATGGTAGCAGTTGACTCTGGTAGAGATGGGGACAAGGGGTCACTAACTCACGAAAAAGGGGTACGGATTTCAAAATCTTGAACAAATTTCTCAAGATTTCGCGGATTTCAAAAGATTTCACAAAATCGAACAAGAGCTGCAAAATTTGATTTCAAATTACAGGTTGGTGTAGAGTGATAAGTTCTAAAATCACCAAAAAATAGTGGGAGAAGTTCAGCAGGCATGCAGGAGCAAAGCCTCATGAAATTGAGAGGAATTGCGAAGCCATATAAAACCAGGAGTAAAGCAAAGGCATAACTATTAAATGAAACCCTACAAAACCAGGTGCAACTCGCAGCTGAAGCCCTATAAACCAGGAAACAAGGCCAATCATTCAGGGGAAATCCCGTACAAAACCTCTCAAAACCAGGAGCATCTGTATGCTTAAGTTGCTTTTGTAGTTGGTGTGTTACTAAGTTTATGAAGTTTGTGTTGCTAAGTAAGTTTGTAGTTTGCTAAGTAAATCCAAAGCGGAGTGAATCATCGGATTTCATTCTTATTTTTGTACAGGAGCAGTGTGCATGGCTTCTTTCCCACAGCTCCTGGTTTTGTTTGGCTTCCACAACTCGCTTAATACAAATCCGAAGTGAAGCGGAACAGTAGATTTAATTCTTACTTTTGAGCAGTTTGCATAGATTCTCTCCTGGTTTAGTGTGGCTTCTTCCCACAACTCCTGGTTTTGTTTGGCTTCCACAACTCGCTTAATACAAATCCGAAACGGAGCGGAACGTCGGATTTCATTCTTACTTTTGAACAGTTTGCATGGATTCTATAGATCTCCTGGTTTGTACTGCTTCTTTCCCACAGCTCCTGGTTTTGTTTGGCTTCCACAACTTGCTTAATACAAATCCGAAACAGAGCGGAACCTCGGATTTTATTCTTACTTTTGAACAGTTAGCAAAGATTCTCTCCTGGTTTGTGTGGCTTCTTCACACAACTCCTGGTTTTGTTTGGCTTCCACAACTCGCTTAATACAAATCCGAGACGGAGCGGAACATCGGATTTCATTCTTACTTTTGAACAGTTTGCATGGATTCTATAGATCTCCTGGTTTTGTACGGCTTCTTTCCCACAGCTCCTGGTTTTGTGCGGCTTCCACAACTTGATTAATACAAATCCGAAGCGGAGCGGAACATCGGATTTCATTCTTAATTTTGTGCAGGACGAGGTGCAGGAGCAGTGGAGTGTAAGCTATGGTACCAGAACGAGTATAGAATCAGAATCACGACAACAACTAGATAATTCGTATTTCAGGCAGGATTTCACTGAAGGTGTACGAGATTTCGAATCAGTTGGTGACCCCTCGGATGGGGATGAACCTTTGTTGATAACCACACGTAATGGAGGATGATGGGTGGGTGTATCCATTCACTGGACTGGACTACTGGACTTAGATTTTTTTTTTGTTTTCTTATGTCAGTTTTTATCACCAAACTTGACTAAAAAGTATTTTAGTAACTGACACCATTCACCACAAGACATAAAACTTGCACATTAATCACAAAAATTGCACTAAAACCTTAGTGTAGTTTGTTATTACAAATACTTTGTTTACTGCTAGTAATGTTTCATGCATTGTTAGCACTGTTAATGCCTTCTTTGTAAAATAGCGCACCATATATACGTTTTACAACATGCAATTACGTTATATTACTATAATATAAAAATCACCTATGGCCTGCACATTCACTTCAGCTTTGCTGGCTCTTTGGTTATGTGATGTTTGTAAATAGCAACGAGTGTGCAGTGGCACATTTAAGCTTCCCAATGTGCACACTTTCAAACAGGAAAGTAAGGTTACACGTATTTACAAAAAATGCAGTGAGTGTACCAAGAGTAAAAAACCAATGTTATACCATTAAACAGACCACCAAAACTATAGCAATTTTTCAAGCCTTAATAAATATAATTTTAAATAAAATAGACTATGTTCTCTTTGTTGTTTTTTTATATGACAAGACTTCGAAAGCTCTAGCCCCATGTGTGGTGTGCTACTCTATGTAATCACTTTTAGTGGTTGAAAAATGTGTTTGTGGTTGAAAAAATGTGTTTGAACAAATTTTATGTGAGTCCAGCAGTCCAGTCCAGTAATCCAGTCCAGTGAATGGATACACCCATGATGGGTTAAGAAACTGTAATAAATCTATTGAAACTATGTTGTGAAGCATTTTGAATAACATGGTTTAATTCTCCTTACTTCAAGTATTGGCCAGTCTAATGCCTCAAGTAAGCTTGTAACACTAGTACTTCTGGTAAAGGAGTTAAAATAAAATGAGCTTGTTTTCGCTGGGTCATTTTCTATACTATTCTTTTGTGATTGAATGTTTTACCTTGGTCCCACTGATCACGAGACTGATCAGTTAAAAAATCTTGTCACCAAGCCATTGTTTCTTGTCCTATGGAAGATATATGTATAGACCTACACAAAACCCTGCAAAAGTGTACCCATTAGATTCCATAATTTTCCTGACAAACCACCCTGAATTCTCTATACAATGGCATCTAAACTTTTGTTGGAGCACCTTTATAGTGGCAGCTATTCACAGTTGACTCCATCATAATGTGTGCCCATACAATTTTCTATTGGAGAAGTAGTCACCTCAGTATGTAAACCTCAAAAGCCCACACTTATCCTTGTTCTATGAGATGGAGCATATATTGACCCAAATTTAGCTATAACCATTTTACAAACAAAAAGCAAAAAAGGTTTTCGAGCTACCTAGATGTGCAAGATATAAGGTGATTTCCTTTCTTTTCACTATTTGTATGCCACCTGATTCAAATTTCATCAAGAATTCTGATAAGCTAAACCCTATCTCTGTAAATTGAAATAGCTATGTGGAAGGTTTGATGTGAAAACTGTGTTATTTTCTGTAATTTTTAATTTGTGATTTTTTAAAATGTGCAGTTTAAGTGACATGTTTTTGATATGTCATGTAGCCAGTCCCCTCCCCCCTTTTTTCTGTTGATTGTGAGGCTGATTGGGTTGGAAGCCGATCGCAATCCAACTTGATGAACATGTCACTTCCAAGCTGGCAAGAAAAAACTTACTTTAGCAACTTTCTGTTGCAAGTAATGCTAAAATTGTCAAAATTGTCTTTAGGCTTCGAGCTCTTCAGGACAGTGACGATGATGACAGCCCCTTCTACCCTTAGTTATAGTATTCCTCTTTATGTGGTAGCAGCTAGTTATGTAGTTGTAGCATTAGTTTTGTGATTCTATTCTTTACATCATAAAATAATATCAAACAAACATGGTAGTGCTGTTTAGTAGGGTTCTCCCCTAAAATGACAGGTACCACCCAAAATGCTCTCTTTAAATGCCATCGTAGAAATGTCATACATGACGAAAATCACCTTTACAGAATAGGCTTATTCCATCTAACATCAAATATCCAGTGTTAAAATCAAACAGATAGTCGGATATTGAATTTTTAAAGTCAATTTTTGGTCTACCTACCTGCCTATCTGCTGGACTACAGTCACAAGGATAGAAGCAGCACATGGCCACCATTTCATGCCACAAGTGCCTTGTATGGCTCCACTGAGTGTCTGCCTTCTGTGCTTTGCCTTTCTCAAACAATTCATGCAAGGAAACCATACCGAGGTGTTAATTTTTCATATTGATAGAAAAGCGTATAGTTAGATGTGACAAATACTAAAGAGGGAGTAGAGATGTTTAGCTGCACTTATAACAATTGATGGTGACCATGCCCTTATACAATCACAACATGTCACCTTGCTCTTACTGATTAGAGATGGATAACCCGCTCCTTAATGATCTAGCTGCAGTTTTGCTGTAGAAAGCAAGACATGGCATTGAACCATGTTGTCTTGTGTTGCCATGGTTCTTAAACTAATGCATATAGCTACCTCAGCAGCGAGAAATAAGCTTGTGTAGTTATTTTATATTATTGTATGTGTAACATGGTTATCTAGTGGTTGTGTTTTGTACTGTGTTTGGTAAAACTATGTAGGAAAATCCCTACTTTGGCATTGAACAGATGATGGTAGCATGCGGACTTTCCCAGGTAGCTGCCATCATTCATATATTTTGTTTCACTCACTGGAATCCTTCCTCATTTTTATATGAATAATTATTTTTAGTGTTAATATATATTGCATGTTAATTAATAACAGACATTCTTAAATTTACTCATGTAGGTAATTGCAGATCTTGTCATGATTCGATCTTGGATCACTTGCTACAGTGCTTTAGCTACTTTCCGAACTTCAGGGACATCTTTCCTACCAAGATGGCATTCTACTAATATTATCGACAGTACTTATGTTGTAAGGTCACCATTTAAGCCAGTTCCAATTCCTGAGATAAACCTCTACAGTCATGTATTCCAGTACTTTCCCAAGTATGGCAAGAAGACTGCTCTAATAGATGGTGTTACAGGAAGGGAGTACTCATACAATGAAGTACAAGAGTCAGTGGTTAATATGGCATCTGGTCTAGTGAGGAGTGGTATGCAGAAGGGAGATGTGTTAGCACTAGTTTCCCCCAACAGTGTGGAATTCTGTACAACATTCTTCTCTACACTTGCCATGGGAGGGATCATGAGTACTTGTAATCCAAACTACACCTCAGAAGAGTTAGCCTACCAGTTTAAGAACTCAAACTCAAAGTACGTAGCCACCATACCATCCTTGTTACCAACAATACAAGAAGCAGCCAGTAAGGCAGGTTGTGTAGAGAAGATGATAGTACTGGGTGATGATGGAGGTGTGGGAGAAGGGAAGAATATGATATCCTACCAGAGTTTAGTGAATGACAGTGGATCAAGATTTCCAATTGACATAAAACTGGACCCAAAGAAAGATACTGCAATAATCCCATACTCCAGTGGTACTACTGGAAAGCCGAAAGGAGTAGTGATGAATCATTACAACATGTCATCTTGTCTTGTTCAACTGGAGAATGGGAATTTCCTTAGTGATTATTACCTCACAGGACGAATTCTGTCTGTTATTCCATTCTTTCACACAGCTGGAATGTTGGTAAACATGATGGTTGGGTTACATACTGGATCTGTATCTGTCACAGTGCCAAAATTTGAGCCAGAGCATTTTCTACACACGATATCACAATATAAAACCACATACACAAATTTGGTTCCTCCGCTGATTCTATTTTTAGCCAATCACCCTATGGTTGACAAGTATGACTTGTCCAGTTTAAAGCACATTTCATATGGTGCAGCTCCTACCGGTTTCAAACTAGCTGTGGCAGTCAAGGAGAGACTAAACTTGGAGTACCTACAACATGGTTATGGGATGACTGAAATGGGTGTAACACATTTAACTCCACAAGAAGTATTCAAGCCAGAATCAGTTGGGGTGTCTTTTGTTCACAACTTGTGCAAGATAGTGGATGTTGAAACAGGGACTGCTCTTGGTCCCAACACCCCTGGAGAACTTGTCGTACAAGGTCCTCAGGTATTTTGTTTTAGCATGTGTATACATTACAGATTGATGGCTTTGTTGCAGGTAATGAGGGGATATCTCAACAATCCTGAAGCAACAAAAGCCACTATTAAAGATGGATGGCTCCACACTGGTGACTTTGGTTAGTTTTATATATACATGTAATAATAAATAGCTATTGTAAAGGACACAGGTTACTATGATGAGAATGGCCACTTCTACATAACTGACAGACTGAAGGAGTTGATCAAAGTGAAAGGTCTTCAAGTAGCTCCAGCAGAACTGGAGGCTCTTCTCCTTCAACATCCACACATCTCTGATGTGGCAGTTATAGGTAAGGGGATCACATGATCCAGATGATGTCAGTAGTGTTACTGTACAAGGTGTTGATGATGAGAGATCTGGTGAACTTCCCCGAGCATTTGTGGTGAGGAGTAGTGATGAGCTGAGTGAACAAGAAGTGGAGGATTTTGTGAAGGGACAAGTAGCAGAACACAAACAATTAAAAGGAGGTGTAAAGTTTATCAAAGAAATACCAAAATCACCAAGTGGGAAAATATTGCGTAGGCTACTAAAGCAATGAAGTGATATGTCACATGATGAAGGACATGTCCATGTATTTGTGTACAAGCTACCTATTTATTATGCTGTGTCTATGCTATTGATCCCTGCATCTGTTAGCTAGTAGCTATAACTTCTCTAATGTACGCATAACATAAGTATTAAAGCATATGATAACATGCATAGCTATTGTATGGATATGGTCCAAGATAAAACCATTGTTGGCAAGAAGTTGATGTTTAAGTACAGGTTGAATGCAGAGAAAATCTCAGATCCCGATTGTTGTGGCTCCTTTGGCGCATGCCTAGACTGCATGTTGCTGGGGATCAAGTCACCACTGGGTCTGGGATTTATCTCTGCATTCTTCAACGGTTTAGTTACATGCTTATGACTCCCTGTATTCACAGGCTTTAGCCTTCTCACAGGTCCCTAGTGGGATAGCATTCACAGAGACAGAGAGAGATTATGGTCTTGTGTAGGGTCTAATGCTTTTGCGCATGCGCTTATGTTAAACATAAGCCCCCTGCGCGAAAGGACCAGTGCAGTCATTATTATCAAAGGAGATAATCGACTAAATATCGAGTCAGTCATCGTGTGTACAGATCTATGGTGTGACCAGAGATCCGGCACCACTCTAACAAACAGTCAGGTATGCAACTTCATTATTTAATATCGAGCGATACCAGAGAGCGGGTAGCTAGCTAGTTCCCAGACCTATCTTTTTGTGCGTGAGTGGGGGAAAAAAAGTAACAAAGAGAGCGGGCAGAGTAAAGAATGATGAAACACCGCCACACCTCTATGAACTGATTTCCTGCTTCCTGTCCTGGCCGCGCCAAACAAACTTTTTCATACAGGTGGGCGGAAAATTCCATCATGTTGACATGCAACTACACATGTTCACATCTAGCTCTACACATGTTTTGTACATGTCTTAGCTGCATAGCTACAAGGTGGGTACCATGGATAGGTTACAGGCAGCTTGTGTTGCCATCTCCTGTTCGTACAGGATATATATATTTAAGGCAGTGCCAAAAGTCAGTTCAATAACACTGTACTGGCTATTGAACCAACAGTAAATCCCTAACAAAATACTAGTGTGCTTGATACTCAAGTAGATGGATGACTAGTGTTGCACTGATAATCAGATCGGTTATCAGAAAAACCATATATCGGCTGTGTTTTTTGTATATTGGTATCAGATCAGTCGGCACCAAGATGAAAAAAGCAGCAGATACAGATATATGTATGTATTTAGAAATACTGCACCAAACAATGTTTACAAATGCATTTTCCTACACTACAATGTTGTTATTACTGCTTCAGTGTACTGTCAGCTGTTGTTGTAGCAATACTGCTGCTATAAACAATCTAAATTGGTCCTTCACAATCAAATTTCTAGTAAAAATTGCTACAAAATAGACATGCTGTGCTATATCGGATCGGCTACGTTTACTGGCTTGAAAATATTATCTAATATTGGTTATCGGAATATCGGCAAAATCTCATATCGGTGCAACACTATGGATGACTGTCAGTTAATTTGTGTTATCCGTGAAAAAAAAAACAACCTTTCGGTTCAGTAACCACTTCCTATATTTAACTCACCACTGCCTACTAGTACACTCAGGAAACAATACACTGGTGTTTGTTACCTCTGACTATTAGCTAAACACTTAACGGCATGATGACTAACTTGATATAACATGTTTAGTACTGTGTAAATATCAAGCACCACCAGCATCACCTCATGTTAGCTATAAAATGGACAACATTATCCATAGTCAGGTTAACCAACACGTTTGCCTGTACCATGTGCTCACTATAAAAAGCAGGAGTAAAACAATCACGTGATAGACTCAGTTTTAGTGCTACACAGATATGAGATTTTGCTGATATTCTGATAGCCGATTATTGGATAATTTTTTCAAACCGATAAATGTAGCCAATCTGAGCATGTATATTTTGTAGCAATTTTTACTAGAAATTTGATTGTGAAGGACCAATTTAGCGTGGCAGTATTGTTACAACAACAGCTAACAGTACACTGAAGCAGTAATAACAATGTTGTAATACATGAAAATGCAGCTCAATTAATTTGTAAACATCTTTTTGGTGCACATGAGCATGTATTTCTAAATACATGCTCATGTCTGTATCTGCTGCTTAAGTTCGTTGTGGTGCCAATCCGATACCGATATACAAAACCAGCCAATATATGGTTTTTCCAATAACCATTCTGATTATCAGTGCAACAATACTCAATTTACAAAATAATGGAACTTTCTGGCTTGACAAAAATGCCATGTGGGCGGTGTATAGGAAATGGAGTGGCTTTTTCTCTGACATGGCACTTATAAGTGCTATATTATTATGTCAAAAAAAGAGGTCTGGCCACACAAAACTAGTACATGTATTTTGGAATGGTTGCTAACCTTGAGATTGCATAACCAGCCCCACCAGAGTACGCCAGATTATATCGATGAGCTTGTAGGGTATATTATGTATGGCCATACTAGTGGTAATTACTTCATGCATTCAAAACATATACCCTTGGGTAGTCTAAATGCAGTGACCTCAAGTGTCGCTGTGGGCCTCTGTTTAAACTGGTCATTGTAATAATTCCTGTTTCATGTGTGCATGTAAAGTGACATGCCAGTTTCTTGTATGTTTTGTCCGTAATTTGGGATAGTGTGCAGGTGCTCAAAAATAGCTTATGGACCCACGTGTGGTTGTCTTGAGTTAAATATTTAAAGCATTCCACATATCACATGCATTATGGAGAATATATCATAACGGTATATGGTCAAGATAGGATGGGGCTTGTATGATCTGAAAGTGTGCATTGAATTACTACGTAGTAGAACTGTTGTTGCAGTTCCAATGGATGGTTTACCAGGCACTGTAAGATTGAGCTAGTCACTGTTGATTTATATGTATGCATGTATTGTGGTTCAATGTATCCTTATTTCTGGTGAACGGCCTAACAACTACACACCACACTTGTTAGCCTATTAGTAGTGCACGTTATGCTGTATATTCACCATCATGTGAGTGCATAATGTCTGAATTACACAAATAATTGGTGTTACTAGGCCTGCAGTAATAATACTACCATATATAGCTCTCTTACATCCTCCAGGGATGACTTAATATATTGCAGTTGCATGCCTACTCCATCAGTTGTTATCACATCAAGCATTACTTTAGATGATCTTCCGTAAGTATGACTGCATCACCTGCCATACAATAGCATCAATCACATTATTCAAAACCACTCAACAGTTCTCTACCATCAGTAGCGGCATCAATTTGATCAAAGGGATGATCATAATACAGTGTGCTAGTACCAGCTGTATTGACAAATAGACATCTCCCTTAGTTTTAAAATGAACTCTGATATCTTATGACTTTCAGTTTATCAGTTGCGTAGTAGTGTATGTTATAAGGAGTAGAAAAATCTACAAAGTTTCAAAAAAGGGAAATTAAGATGAATGATGAAGGTTGACGATCGAAAAAAGAGACTATAAATTTTACAGAAATCAAAAATTTATCGATTTACAAATTTTGAAATTACTGAATTTTACAGAAAAAGATGAACTGAAATATGTCTTGAAAAAAGAAATATGGGCAGCACTGATCACATACGTGCTTCTTTAACATAATAATAAGGCAGGCTGGTATGTTTGGTAAACAAATAGAATTTTATCAGGCTAAAAGCTACACATACACAAACTTAGCACTCACTATATGCACTGTCAATAAGTGTACATTAAAAAACATAGGCCTACTGGTGCTACCTTAATAGATGCAAGGTGTTAAATTTAGCATGTTCAAGTTAACGGTTTATTTTGTCATGTTGGTAACTTGCTTATAACTCAAACTGTTTCTAAGGATGGAATACAAAGTAACTCACGAGATGTCACTCCTTGGTCTTTCATGGCTATAACTTGAATGTTTATTTCATTGTTTTATTTGCAGATTTTGTCATGAATCAATTTTGGATCACTAGCTACAGAGCTGTAGCTACTTTTCAAACAACAGGAAATTCCTTCCTACCCAGATGGTGCTCTAATACTGTCGACAATAATTATGTAGTGAAGTCACCATTTAGCCCAGTTCCTATTCCTGAGACTGGCCTCTACAGTTACGTATTCCAGCACTTTCCCAAGTATGGCAAGAAGACTGCTCTAATAGATGGTGTTACAGGAAGGGAGTACTCATACAATGAAGTACAGGAGTCAGTGGTTAATATAGCATCCGGTCTAGCGAGGAGTGGTATGCAGAAGGGAGATGTGTTAGCACTGGTTTCCCCCAACAGTGTGGAATTCTGTACAACATTCTTCTCTACACTTGCCATGGAAGGGATTGTGAGTACTTGTAATCCAAACTACACCTCAGAAGAGTTAGCCTACCAGTTTAAGAACTCAAACTCAAAGTACGTAGCCACCATACCATCCTTGTTACCAACAATACAAGAAGCAGCCAGTAAGGCAGGTTGTGTAGAGAAGATGATAGTACTGGGTGATGATGGAGGTGTGGGAGAAGGGAAGAATATGATCTCCTACCAGAATTTAGTGAATGACAGTGGATCAAGATTTCCAAATGACATAAAACTGGACCCAAAGAAAGACACTGCAATAATCCCATACTCCAGTGGAACTACTGGATATCCTAAAGGAGTAGTGATGAGTCATTACAACATGTTGTCTTGTGTTGTTCAATTAGAGAATGGAGGCCTCCACAGTGAATATTATCTGTCAGGGAAGATTCTGTCTGTTCTTCCACTCTTCCATATGGCAGGAATATTGGTAAACATGATATGTGGCCTTCATATTGGATCAAAATCAGTCATCCTGCCAAAATTTGAGCCAGAGCTGTTTCTACGCACAATATCACAATATAAAGCCACATATGCAAGTTTAGTTCCTCCACTGGTTTTGTTTTTAGCTAGCCAGCCAATGGTTGATAAATATGATTTGTCCAGTTTAAGGCACGTTTTGTATAGTGCAGCTCCAACTGGGTCTGAACTAGCCACAGCAGTTAAGAAACGATTAAATTTGGAATACCTGCAGCAAGGCTATGGGATGACTGAAATGGGATACTCACACTTTACTCCACAAGAAGTGTTTAAACCAGAATCAGTTGGGGTGCCCTTTGTGCACAATTTGTGCAAGATAGTGGATGTTGAAACAGGCAATGCTCTTGGTCTTAACAGCCCTGGAGAACTTGTCGTACAAGGTCCTCAGGTATTTTATATTGTGTATATTTATTCCAGATTTATGACTTTGCTGCAGGTAATGAGGGGATATCTTAACAATTCTAAAGCAACAAAAGCCACTATTAAAGATGGATGGCTCCACACTGGTGACTTCGGTTAGTTCTGCACACATAATTTTTAGCTACTGTAAAGGACACAGGTTACTATGATGAGAATGGTTACTTCTACATAACTGACAGACTGAAGGAGTTGATCAAAGTGAAAGGTTTCCAAGTAGCTCCAGCAGAACTGGAGGCTATTCTCCTCCAACATCCAAGTATCTCTGATGTGGCAGTTTTAGGTAAGGGATCACATGATCCAGATGATGTCAGTAGTGTTACTGTACAAGGTGTTGATGATGAGAGATCTGGTGAGCTTCCCCAAGCATTTGTGGTGAGGAACAGTGATGAGCTGAGTGAACAAGAAGTGGAGGATTTTGTGAAGGGACAAGTAGCAGAACACAAACAGTTAAAAGGAGGAGTAAATTTTATCAAAGAAATACCAAAATCACCAAGTGGGAAGATATTGCGAAGGCTACTAAAGCAATGACGCAATATTATTGACAGGAAGAATGTATCTATGTGAATGGGTAGCCACTACATGTCATTAACAAAGAAAATAGTTCATTTAAAAATGGTAGTTAATATATTAGCTCACTTATTGCATGCAGGCGTCAAGATAAAAGAGACAGACAAGATCTTGTGCAATTGCATGGAGCCGAGTGGTAACTATACCAATGGGCATTTAATCTCTGCTTCAGTCTATAGGCAATGTAGGTAGAAGCCGGGGGAGGGTTCTGTGGGTTCTGTAGAGCCCCCCTCTTGAACAAATGCAATTTCAAAAAAATATATGGTCCACAAACAGTTAATATTTGCATCATCTACATAAGACAAATATCAGTTTTCTGTTTTCAAAAAAAAAAGAAATCGGGGGAATGCCCCCAGGCCAGCATGAGCATGCTGGATGTTCTCATGCTGCATCACACCACACCAAAAGGTCCACTTTTTCATCTAAAGAACCTACTGATGCAGATAAAGTCTGCATGGCTATGGCCCTATGCCATGACTGCATGTATAGAAATTATTCTCCGCTATTGCATATCTGAGGTAACCTCCTTTGTTTCCCAGTTTCACTATCTTTTCTTACACAAAATTCCTAACTTTTGTTTTATAGTGATCTAGATCTATGTAGTTTTCATCACTTGCTCTAGATGTAAAACTGTGCAGCATAGAAATTTTAGTGTTGTATACATTGAGGTATAAACATATAAAGGTATACCACACCTGTGGTTGAGATCAAAAGTACCCCGCTGTGGTATATAACTGATATACCACTGCAACTGTGGTATACCGCACTTTGTGGCTACGCTTACCATATATGGTGTAGCTAACTTCACACATTCTGTGAAATCCTTATCTAAACGGTAAACAAGTCTCTAATAACAAGTGCCTATAAATCAATCAAGAATTATCCACCTGAGCAAGGAGAAGCTTAAGGATTTTCGATGAACTCTTGTCTCCTTCACTAACTCTTGTCTCTTTCACTAATCGTGAGTAGATGGGCATGGCACCGCTAAAGAGTCTAAAATGTCTGATCCATCAAGGATTTCTACTGATTTCAATCTTCAACAGGTGTTGTTTCACTACAAATTGCTAATTGTTTCAACTACTGAGGTGTAGAATATAACAGTTAACATGATTACTTGGGATATTACAAAAATATATGCACTCAGGCCCTCTTGTGTACATTTTTATTATATCCCTCGTAACCGTGATATAACTATTTATTATACAACTGGAATGAATACCATATTGCACCACTTGAGTTTGAAGCAAAGGTGATAGCACCAAGAGTACATAATTATAGAAGAGTAAGGAGAGTATCTAACTCTCATCAATATAAACAAGAGTTAATACATTTGATTAAATTAACACACTACAGCAGTGTTCAAACCTTCCTACTTCAATCCATAAAACTTATTATTGTAATAAATACCTTTAAAAGACTTGTTGATATTTGCTAATTGAAGCAGCAAAAGTGCTAGCTACAACCTCCTTCATTGAGCAAGCTATGGTATTTGTCACCATTTGTGGCTATACTGAGTTGATTTCATAAGGTCGGCACAGTATGTTTGGTAAATTCACTGAAGTTAGACACTCTCCAGCTCTCTTCTCTATTATACTCTTGATACCATAAAATGGGGTAATTATATACATGTCATGTCAATTTGGATCCCTATCCAAAAATGACCTTATGAATCTAGTTATGATGCACCCAAACTATTACTAGCTTCACAATTTTATCCCAAGCAGTTTTAGATCCATATAGGCATAGGCCCGTAGTTATACTGCAACATAATATAGTTGCAGGGGTGCTTAATAAAATTACAACAAAGCTGTATATACAGTACTTTTAATACATTGTGTCACAGTTTTAGTAAAAACAATGCAGCACAGTTATAGCTAGCTATTCTACTCTCTGGGCAGCTACAAACAACATTGCTTTGTGATCAGATGTGGTAGGATTCTGAAGCTGCTCCATTGAAGCTTCCTTGTGTTCAGCTACAACAACCATCATCCCAGCATCGGATAAAGCTTCTTTCACCTGTTCCAGCGTAATGTATAGACAAGGCCACTTCTTTTGTCCAATCGTGTAGAATGTTTGACACTCATCAGCAAACATGGTTAAAAACCCACCAGGTTTCAAAAGGGATACCAGCTTTTTCACAGCTGCTTTATATTCAAACAATGTTCCACAAATCACTTCCAAAGTATGACTTGTAGAAATAACATTGAAAGGATCTTGCTTCCTTGAAAGGGCATAATCTTGACAGATGTCACAACCAATGATTTCGGTGATTCTTTGACGTAGTAAGGTCTCCCTGTCACGCCAGTTCAATGAAGTGGTGGCATCTCCTGTCATGTTCTCCAGTTTGTTCACCGCAAATTTAAAGTGTCCACTCCAATCATGGGCTCCTTCTTTCTCAAACTTCCACAGCTCAATCTCTCCACGTTCTTCTTCAGTGTAAGCAGAAAATGTTATCTCGTTAACATATGGAACCGTATGGAACGGCGCAGATAAACCCTGCTATAGATGCACCTCCAGAGAACTCGAGCAATCTAGCTGTCTTGCAGTCCCACTTTGAACTGTGCTTTTTGTAGAATTCAATCTGCTTTCGGTGAAATGGTGTAAACAGTTCTTCATCAGGGTCGCCTTCAACAGAAGCATAATATTGTCGCAGGTATTCCTTAGTTTCGAAGTCGTTCACGTAAGATCTTACTTCGGATCTTGCCACTTTCCTAGTACCCATTGTAGCTAAAGATAATAACTGATCAGTTACTAGTTACGTGGGTCGATGATCAGCAGCTAGCTATCTCAGTCACACAAAATCTTTCGTGCAGGAATGCAATTAGCCTCTTTGGAATCTGTTGCTTCAATAGGTCTAAGTCCTTGAAATTAATACGTATCAGCTGCTGTTACATATAGATTATTCCGTAGCTATAGCTAACTCTCGAGCTAGCTACTAATTCTGAGCAGTAGCTGAAACCGCGTGGGAAATTGCGGTATAAAAGTTCCGAAACTGAAACATGATCGTCTGCCCATCATCCTATCTGAAATAAATACTGTTACACCTCAAATTGTAAGCTACGTCCTTTCCATTTCCATATATGTGACCGAGCCTGCGAAAACAGGGCATGTGGGCACAAACCACATTCTGTCACACTACAGGTCATATCTCAGTATTGGAACAACATATTTGCATTCTGCAACTTGTATCATAAAGCGGCAAATTAAATGCTTACTGCTACTTGAAAATTGCATTGCAATAGACCTAGCTATTAGCTATGTGTGATTGAAGTTTGAAAAAGTAGGCAAAAATCATGTGCCCACATGCCCTATTTTCGCAGGCCCGGTCACATATAGAGGAGCCGCGAACCAAAAAAATCCATTATACAGCGGATTTCTCTTGCGTTCGAATCTTCGTATTCCATATTGCGCACGTGCCTTCACTTTCAAAGCCTGGCACGTGCTACGGAAAATTCGAACGCAAGAGAAATCCGCTGTAGCCACAGTTTTTAAAAAAAAGTCGATTGCACGTGAATTGTGTTTGGCCTGCCTGCAAGGGATCCGCAGTCACGAAAATAGAACTAAACAAGTTCAAATACCCAAAAGAAAGAATAGAAAGTGTTCCGTAAATCTTCTGGTTCACCATGCAGTGAACTTCAAGGGATGATTTTTGCCATACGCAATGTTCAAACGCACGTGCAACTTCTAGCTAGAGATCGGGGAGGACTGTACTGACTGCGTATCCCTTTAGTGTAGGCAGGCCAAGCACAATTCACGCACTACTGTATAATATTAGGGTGGCGGCGCTCACTTTGTCACTGTGCAAAGTTTTTTTCGCGTGAGAGAATTTTCACGGGTATATGTAGAAATTTTTGAGGATGTAATTTTCGCGAGTTTACTCCGCTAAAATTTTATCCTCGAAAATTAACCATTTATCAGGGTTAGGAACGTCACTAGCTTTTTGTCCAATCATTTTACTTAGCTACATGATGGCTGCAGAGCGCAAGCAGCTGTAGTCAGCTACACTAGTAGGGGTTGGTAAGAAATCATACAGTGGTGTCGTGGATTTTCACACCTTAAAAACGGATTTGCAATAAGCTTTACCCGAAAAAACCCACCTGGAATACATTAGTACTGCTGTGATGATGCTGTACCTTGGGTAAATGAAGCGAAAAGTTGAATGTTTCTATGTTCAGTGAGTTTTTAAAAAAATCGAAATTCACCTGAATCTCATCGTGCTGCCGGCCTGCTGTAAGATTTAAGATTTAGATCATTTTAAGGGCAGTCAGCTCAGCTGGTTTGCCCAGGGGGTGAAAACCCCAAATGGTACAATCAAATACATACATACATACATGCAATTTGATAATTAATTACAGTAGTGAAGGTTAAGTACGTAAATAAATTCATCCAAGTTTCTTGATTCTATTATGCAACTCATTCCAGTCTTTAACAGTTCTAGGATAATAACTATATTTATAGGTGTTGAGGGTTGCTTGTGGCAGAATGAAATGATTGGGGTGATGTTGCCTGGTACAAAATTGAGTTCTTTGATAATGTGAGGGGATGGAGATCGGTAGTGTATTACAGGGGGGTGTATTAATTATTTTATAGAATAGTGTTAATCTTGATGACTGACGGCGTTGTTGTAATGTAGGTATACTAAGAGAGGACAATAATGACGTAACACTATTTCTGGAGTAATCTGATAAAATCCATCGAGCAGCTCTTCTTTGCACCTTTTCTAACTTATAAATGTCAGTGTTATAATACGGATCCCAAACTGGGGCAGCATATTCCATAATTGGTCGAACCAATGTTAAATACGCTGTTCTTTTAGTATCAGATGGGCAGTTGTTTAGGTTCCGTTTAATAAAATTTAGCACTTTGGTTGCTCTGTTACTTACTGTTTGTATATGTGATGACCATGACAGTGTTATCAATCGCTACACCTAAGTATGTATGGCACTTCTTTATATCGACATTATGACCTGATAAGGTATACGTATATTGTATGGGGTTCAGGGAACGAGTACACCTCAGCACAGCACATTTCTCAACATTTATTTTCATTTGCCATTTGTGAGTCCATTCACATATTTTATGTAAGTCTTCCTGTAACTGCTTTGAATCTTGCGGTGTTGTAACAGTCTTGTAAATAACACAGTCATCAGCAAACAATCGAACTGAAGATGTAATGTTTTCATTTATGTCATTAATATATACAAGAAACATAAGGGGGCCTAGTACAGTACCCTGTGGTACCCCAGACTTAACAGTTGTTGCGCTAGATGATTCTCCATCAACAATTACCCTTTGATATCGTTTGGTTAGCCAGGAAGAGATCCATTGAAGAAGAGGCCCTCGTATACCATAGAATTTTAATTTGTTTAATAGTCTTTTGTGAGGAACTGTGTCAAAGGCCTTAGAAAAGTCTATAAACAATAAATCAGTCTGTTGTAAGACCCAGTTGCGCTAGGTGTACGGCTCCAGAAATTTCAGACAACTAAGGTAATGACAGCGGATTTACGAATCTGTTGCTCCGATTACGTTCTGTCCACTGCATCATGCTGTTCGCTTTCATAATTCATTCGCTTCCTTGTTCTACTCGAAAAATAATTAATAATTGCGGCGCTTAATAGTTGCGTCGCGCGCCACAACTCAAACACGTGCTTTTAACGAAGTGTGAGTACTTGTGTGTAAGTAATACCCAAGGAGTTGTCTCTAGCATTATTAACGCTGGGTATCCGTTTTCTATAGTCTTAATTACCAGTTTAGCTTTTTTTTAGGTAGCTAGCTAATATTGTCCTTGAGGGCGCATCCACCTCGGGATCCAGGCTTCTAAAATCGAGGGTTCCACAGTGGCGGAGGAAGTAGTTGATATGAGGGGGGGCTGACCATGGGAAAAAAATGGGAAAAAATAAATAAATAAAAATAAAAAAAGGGGGGGGGGGGGCTGACCATGGGCGGAAATGAACTGAGGCACTCTGGTTTGGTAAGGTGAGACAAAAAAAAGGTCACAACCAGCTGACAATAGCTGCCCACCTCACCGCGCAGCTACGAATTTATACTGATAAACTACATAAAAATCCTTACATAGCTCGCTACACACTACTCTAATACTGTGATTCCTTTATTAGAGTGACTGCTCTATTAGAGTATCTAGATCTTGATCAAGGTTTTCAGCCCCACTCCAAGAAGGATAATTTCGCGTGATATCATTCTGAGGGGGGCTCAGCAAACCGAGGGGTAGCCCCCCCTTTCCGCCGCCTATGGGTTCCACTCGTAATGGCGGACTGTCCAGCGATGTTTTACTGTAAAATCATCAATATTTAGGCCATTAGAAATGCAGTTGAAGCCTTTAACATTTGCTGTAATGGCTTTTAAAAGACAATACGGCAATTATTTTTAGAGGCGCTTATTGCGTACGAATGTAAAAGATAGCTGCTTCAAGCAGTGGTGTAGTTACCATTGAAGCAACCAAGGCAGCTGCCTCGGTAAAAAAATGCTCAACAGTTTAGGCTGAGTACTGAGCAGGCCTGAGTTTTGGCACCTTGAATATTCTACTCAAATGTTACTGTACAGCATTACTGTACCACACACAATAGAATCTATGGCTGTAGTACTAAGCAGGCCGGAGCCCATGGTGACACAGTCCTGGACTACTTTTCAACTACTTGAATTTGTATGCGGAAAAAGATCGAGATACTCTAATAGAGCAGTCATCGTAATATACTCTAATAGAGCATTCAGTGTAAATTATAGCCAGTGCTCTTACACTGCTTGGTCTAAATCATTTACATTGTAATTGTCTTTAAATTACTTTTCAAAAGTGTTCCAATGAATCAACTGCATGGCATTGCATTGAGCCCATTGATCATGCATATATATCATGAAAATAGCCTCCACATGCTATTATTTCAAAGCATATTATTATTATTATTATTATTTAATGGACAATTAAAATACAAAATTGATTAATAGATGTCCATGTCCAGTTTCTCTCCAATATTGGTCTAGTGAGTGTTTGAAAGAAGATATTGTTTTTGCCAGAACTACTTCATCAGGTAAGTCATTCCATTGTTGGATTATTCTAAAGTTGAAAAAGTGTTGACCAATGCTTCTGCTAATTCTTTGTTTAAAAAGTTTCATTTGATGGCCCCTGGTAACACTGTCTTGTTGTAATGTAAAGATATCTTTTGGGTCAATTTGATAGTATGAGTTTAGTATCTTAAACACTTCAGTTAGGTCTCCTCTTTGTCGTCTACAAAAAAGTGAGTGCAAATCTATAGTTCTTGAAGTCTAGCTTCATAAAATAGTGTAGAGATAGATGGTAGCCCTTCTTTGAACCTTTTCTAGTACGTCAATGTCCTTTGATAAATGAGGGCTCCAGATTGGAGCACAATACTCCAGATGCGGTCGAAGTATATATTTTCAAAAATTTCCTTGAGGGAGCATGCCCCCATGCAGACTCCCTAGCTTGACATACTTAGCACATGTAGTTGATTATTTCATGAAAGAGATATCTCTGACTTAAATATCATATCAGATCAATAAAAAGTATGTAGTGTGCATAACTATGACCTCTGTTGCAGTCCATGGATGGCCTGACCACTCAAAATATCTCCAGAGTAAGTCAGGTTTTTTGTATATATTGAGTAAAATTAAACTAGTCTAATAATTGAAGCATGGTATACTGTTGCATTAACTAAGCTGGAGCATGACATGTAGAAAAATACTCACAGTCTTCTGAAACAGTTTCTTCCATCCAACCAGAGAATCAACCTGCAAATGCTGTACCACCCATTCTTGAAAGTGTTTGTGAATCAGTTGAGTCCAGGGGCGGATCCAGAGGGGGTTCCAAAGGTTCCATGGAACCCCCCTTTTGAAAAGCCTCTCTCACTCGAGATACTCTAATAGAGCAGTCAAATCGAGATACTCTAATAGAGCAGTCACAGTAGTCTTTTCAGGAGCAGTGTAGCAAGCTATATATCTAGTTATAAATAAGGAAGGAAATATAGTTGGTGAGGTGGCAGCTATTGTCAGCAGGTGATGACCTTTTTTTATTTTTATTTATTTATTTTTTTGGTCTTCAACTTATACAGCTAGGCTAAAGTTGCAATTTCAAAGTGGAACCCCCCTTTTTAAAAGTCTGGATCTGCCCCTGAAGTCACAAGCAGATCCTCTCAATTACATCAATTTATATAACTTACTTTGCCTTGGTAAAAAGTTTTTCTGACTACGCCACTGTCAAGTGATATTATGCTATGTGGAAAACAAAATAGTTAGCTAGCTAGCTAGACAAAAAAGTAAACAAACTAGCTATTTAAAAATATTAAAAGGAAGTAGGGATTGGTATAATATACATGCTACAAAAAGTAAGGAAACAAGCTCAAAAATGTTACAGCTGAAATGAGAAATGATCAAGCAGTAAAAAGTAAGGAAACAAGATTAGATGACTACTTGCTAAAATGAGACACACTTCAGTGGCGGATCTAGGAATTTTCAGAGGGGGTTTCAGGTTCAGGAAGGGTTCACTTATAGCTATAGTCCATCTGGGATTGTTAACTGAGTTTTATAGCTCAGTGGCCTATAGCTACTAGATGTATAGTGAATCATAAAGATTACTCCAAAATATTGTTTCATAGTTGTAACTCCAACATTTAAAAAAGGCAAAAGATATGATCCATCTAACTATCGTCTAGTGTCCTTAACATCAGTTGTCTGCAAAACGTTGGAACATATTTTAGTCAGTGAGATTATAAAACACCTGGAAACAAATATTATTGTGTAACAACCAGTACGGATTTAGAGCTAGACGCTCTTGTGAATCACAACTCCTGCTAACGATTGATGATTTTGCTCATGCATTAAATAACAGGTTACAAGTCGACATTGGAATTCTGGACTTCTCAAAGGCATTTGATAAAGTTCCACATGCCAGGCTTGTGAAGAAATTGGATTATTACGGAATACGAGGAAAAACACTTCAGTGGATTATATCTTTTCTACACAACAGATCACAGCAAGTAGTCATTGAGGGCACATACTCATCCCCATGCAAAGTTACTTCTGGAGTACCTCAGGGTACAGTTTTAGGACCAACACTATTTCTACTATATATGAATGATCTAATATCAAATATTCAGAACACTGTTCGTTTATTTGCTGATGACTGTCTTATCTATCGACCAATAAATTCTCCTAATGATCATCAGCTATTACAACAAGACTTAAATACACTAAATACTTGGGCTAAAACATGGCAAATGAAATTTAATGTTGACAAGTGTTGCATTCTTCAGTTATCCAAACACCACCATAAAACAATATTTCTGTATCACATGTCAAACAAACCCCTCAAAGTTGTTGAACAGCATTCTTACCTTGGAATAATAATAGATCACCATCTTTCTTGGGGACCACAAGTTAACCATGTATGCAACAAGGCAACTAGACTAATCGGTTTTTTTACAGCGTAACTTAAGAAACTGTTCACGTGCACTTAAAGAACTAAGCTATAAACAATTTATCTTACCTGTGCTGGAATATGCTGCTGCAATTTGGGACCCATACCACCTAAAGGACATAAATAAAATAGAAATGATACAACATAGAGCAGCTAGATTTGTCCTGAATCGACAATGGAGAAGGAATATGCGAGATAGTATAACTGAAATGCTAACATCATTAGAATGGCCACCACTCCAATTAAGGAGAAAATGTGCAAGATTAACTCTATTATACAAGATTATCCACAACCTAACCGAAATACCTAACAGCTACTTACCAACATTATCACCTGTCACCATTACAAAATCTAATCATGAACAAAAATTCCTACACTATCATACATCAATAGACAACTATAAATACTCATTTTTTCCAAGAACAATACCAGAATGGAATGGACTACCACAAGACATCATCAACCAACAAACTATTGACAGCTTCAAACAATTATTATACAATCACTTTTAATTTTAATGTACATTAGCACTTATGCCCCAGGCGGGCTCTGTTAATTAAACAATATAATAATAAAATAGTTGATCCAGGCCTTCGCAGAAAGTTTTGAAGCAAAACAGCACTAAAGCGGTAATTATTTGTAGAGGCGCATAACACGCTTCAACGCCTTAATGCCATTTTTAGTTATTTCAGAGGCAAGAGTGTAGAGTTTGGTCAGTAGAAAAGGTCCCAATGTGATATACTATGCATAACTGTTGGTGATTGTATCACTCACACGAATCATAAATAAAAAATTAGGGGTGCGTGCACTTTTTCAGAGGGGGTTTCAGCTGAAACCATTGCAACCCCCCTATATCCGCCACTACACTTTAATCCCTACTTTGGCTAATTTGATGGTCTCATTTCAAGATGCTAGTTAGCCAAAAGTAGGCATTAAAGCGTGTCTCATTTTAGCAAGTAGTCATCTAATCTTGTTTCCTTACTTTTTACTGCTGGATCATTTCTCATTTCAGCTGTAACATTTTTGAGCTTGTTTCCTTACTTTTTGTAGCATGTATATTATACCAATCCCTACTTCCTTTTAAAATGTTTAAATTTTTTAATAGCTACTATATAGTAAGATCACTACTAATTTCTACCACACTATGTACTTCTCTCTACAAATAGTGAAAAATTGTACATCTAGCTCATCACTACCTAAAGTTCTGTGCCAAGAAGAAATTATGCAGTAATAAATCTCATAGTTTATTAACACAGAGCTTATCATAATTCAAATTTCCGATGTTTTGATTTAAAAAAAAACACTCATGAGCCAATTAAGATGAACATAGCTAGCAAACAATGATGATACCACACATGTGCACCTTGAGATATGTAGCTATGCCCAGATTGAGGATTGGTCCATGAAGTGTTGAGATGTCAAAATCTAATACATGATCATTTTTTTTATGTAATCACAATTCTTTGCACTGTCTATAGTAGTTACTCAGAACTGTATGCTGTAACTACATACAGCCAAGCAATAGTAATCGGTCTCAACCACCTTTGTTTATTGTTACAGGGAACTATGATACAACACAGCTGACAATAGAATAACACGAATTTACAAACAATCAATAACTAATGAATACAGTTACATACATAGGCGGCGGAAAGGGGGGGCTAGGGGGCTAAAGCCCCCCCTCAGAATGATATCACAACGAAATCATCTTTCTTGGAGTGGGGCTGAAAACCGTGATAAAGATCAAGATACTCTAATAGAGCAGTCACTCTATTATTATTTAATTTTGCTGTGAAAACTTCACAAACAGAAGAATATACACAGATATAATATAATAAATAATGTTAGCTATTGATTGCAAAATAATAGTTACGCAGCAGAGATTTGAATATGTCAGTGTTTTCCACTTCAAAGATGTAGCGAGGTAGTACGTTCCATTGCCTTGATGTTGATGGTATAAAGGAGTATTTGTAGGTGTCAGTGTTATAAAATGGTTCGATGAGTCTGAACATATGGCATGATCTGGTCTGTAGCTGGTACTGTGATGTCTGTAGATGAAACTCAGGTATGTATTCAGGTGGTAAATGAACATTTTGTTTAAGAATGTTGTATAGCATAGTTAAGGAGAGCTGTTCTCTTCGAGACTCTAGTGATTCCCACTTAAGTTCGTTAACCATCTGTGTTACACTAGCATGATAGGAGTATATACCTTTGACATATCGTGCAGCACGCCTCTGAACTTTTTCTAAAGCGATCTTGTCAGTTGTTAAATGAGGGTTCCAGACTGTAGTTGCATATTCAAGTTTAGGGCGTACTAGGCTAAGGTAGGCTCTCTCTCTAAGGTGAATAGATGATGTCCTCAAGTTACGCTTTAGCAGACCAAGCATCTGATTTGCTTTGGAGGTGATGGATTGGATATGTAGGTGCCACTTCAAATCACTCTGAATAATGATGCCTAAATATTTGTAATGTTCAACAGGTGAGAGGAGATGATTGTGTAGTCTGTAGGGAGTAATGATTTTATTTCTTCTAGGATGTAAAACAGTCATGGTAAAGCACTTTGATACATTTAGTCTCATCAGCCATCTCTGCTGCCATTCTTGTAACGCACATAAATCTTCTTGTAACCTCTCAGCATCTTCAGGGGTACGGATAGCCCTATATATTATACAGTCATCAGTGAAAAGTTTAATAGAACTATGTAAAATGGATTCCGGTAGATCATTGATATAGATGGAGAAAAGAGTAGGGCCAATGACTGTGCCTTGAGGGACACCAGACAGTACTGGGCATCTGGGAGATGAAATACCATCTAGCACAACACACTGCGTTCGATGATTCAAAAATGAGGAGATCCAGTTTTTCAAATTTCCTCTAATGCCATACCAGTCTAATTTGTACAGCAGACGTTGGTGTGGTACTGTGTCGAAAGCCTTTGCAAAGTCAGTGAAGATAATATCTGTCTGTATTTAATAAAGTAGTCAGTGTGTAGCGAGCTATGTAAGGATTTTTATGTAGTTTATCAGCTAGAAATGGTAGCTGGTGAGGTGGAAAGCTCTTGTCAGTTGGTTGTGACCTTTTTTTTTTTTGGTCTCACCTTACCAAACTATAGAAATAAGTCTGGGTTAGCCCAGCCCCCCCTCATATCAACTACTTCCTCCGCCGCTGGTTACATAACACTTTGTGATTTAATGGAAGAAAATATGGAGTCTATATAATGTAGGTTTTATTCTGACTTTATTATTAAAGATTAATTAGGCTATAGCTACAGACTAGTATTAACAAGCTATTATGTATGATATCAGCTGCAAGTCAGACATTTGCACTTTGCATCTTGGTCATTTAAAGATGGGCACAAGTCTGAACAAAACTGCAGCTGGGGTTACACTAGTCCATTTCCCACACTCAATTGCAAACATAAAATGACAAAAAGACCTGAGACTATATCTGACCAGGCCTGGACATGTGGGCACATGAAATTTGCCTACTTTTTCAATTCATGAGTTTTTATTATGGCCACAAAAACTTTCCCCTTATTGAGCATTTCATTTGCTTTATAATACCAATTACAGAATGCATATAGTTTCTTTGAGTATTGATGTGACCTGTCAAGTGATGGGATGTAGTTTGTGCCCACATGCCCTATTTTTGCAGGCCTGCAGCTGATCAGTGTTCACATATTGTGATAGCATTTCAACCTGATAATTATCCAGCAGTTGAGGAAATTGGAAATGACCTAAGACATTGAAGATCACAAAAATTCTTGTATTTCAAAAAGAATAAAACTGTTTTTGGTAAGTACAGGTCATGCATATACCCCGCTATGTAAAGTATCACATGACCATTATACAGACATTAATGTAATATACATAGCTAACCAATTGTATATGTAGGAAATGAAAATATGTGTGTGCATACAGTTTTAGCTTTGTAGTCTAAATTGCAATACTTGGTGACATTGGTATTTCTTTGGCTTTACTCCTCCTTTTACTGTTTGTGTTCTGCTACTTGTCCCTTCACAAAATCCTCCGTTCACTCAGCTCATCACAGCTCACCAGATCTCTCATCATCAGTACCTTGTACAGTAACACTATACTGACATCATCTGGATCATGTGATCCCCTTACCTATAACTGCCATTTCAGATATGTGTGGATGTTGGAGGAGAAGAGCCTCCAGTTCTGCTGGAGCTACTTGAAGACCTTTCACCTTGACAACTCCTTCAGTCTGTCAGTTGTGTAGAAGTAACCATTCTCATCATAGTAACCTGTGTCCTTTATAATAGCTAAATTTAAATGTATAAAAACTAACCAAAGTCACCAGTGTGGAGCCATCCATCTTTAATAGTGGTTTTGGTTGCTTCATGATTGTTAAGATATCCTTTTATTACCTGCAACAGAGGCATAGAACTGGCTTTATTTAATTGTATACACTTACCTGTGGATCTTGTACAACAAGTCCTCCAGGGCTGTTGGGATCAAGAGCATGCAGTTCAACATCCACTATCTTGCACACTAAAGGTACACCAATGGACTCTGGTTCAAACACTTCTTCTGGAGTTAAACGTGTCACACCCATTTCAGTCATACCATAAGCTTGCTGTAGGTACTCCACGTTTAATTTCTCTTTGACTGCTGCAACTAGTTTGCCTCCAAATGGAGCTGCACCATATGAAATGTGCTTCAAACTGGACAAGTCATAATTATTAATCATTTGGTGATTAGCTAAAAACAACATCAATGGAGGAACCATTTTAATAAATGTCACTTTATATTGGTATATTGTCTGTAGAAAATCTTTTGGGTTGAATTTTGGAGAAATAACTAACCTTGTCCCTGCATACAGGCCACACATCATGTTGAACAACACACCAGACACATGATAAAATGGAATTACACACAAAACATTCCACAAAGATAATAGTTACTGAGGAGACTCCTCTCTAGTTGAACAAGACAAGCCGTAATGACTCATCACTACCCCTTTAGGATATCCAGTAGTACCACTGGAGTATGGGATTATTGCAGTGTCTTTCTTTGGGTCCAGTTTTGTGTCACTTGGAAATCTTGATCCACTGTTGTTCACTAAACTCTGGTAGGATATCATATTCTTCCCTTCTCCCACACTTCCATCATCACCCAGTACTATCATCTTCTCTACACAACCTGCCTTACTGGCCGCTTCTTGTATTGTTGGTAACAAGGATGGTATGGTGGCTATGTACTTTGAGTTTTAGTTCTTAAACTGGTAGGCTAACTCTTCTGATCATGAGGTGTATAGTTTGGATTACAAGTACTCATGATCCCTCCCATGGCAACTGTAGAGAAGAATGTTGTACAGAATTCCACACTGTTGGGGGAAACTAGTGCTAACACATCTCCCTTCTGCATACTACTCCTCACTAGACCAGATGCCATATTAACCACTGACTCCTGTACTTCATTGTATGAGTACTCCCTTCCTGTAACACCATCTATTAGAGCAGTCTTCTTGCCATACTTGGAAAAGTGCTAGAACACGTGACTGTCCTGGGAATAGGAGCTATTTTGTATGGAGATCTTACCACATGACAATACTAGCACCTACAACCAATACTGTATCGAGTCCGAATCACAGCAACCCTAAGACAAGTCAAATATATAGCATTAATCTCACACACAATAGCAAAGCCTTTGGCTGTTGTATATACAATCATGCCTACCTAGAAACACTGGGACACCTGGAGTGCTGGGAGTCAGTATAGGCAAATCCTCCTGGATGCAGGACCAGTACACTGCAGGAGGCTGTACTGTAAAAGGTATAGGCACTTGAACTATCTTAACCTCATCCAATTTGTAAGACACAGAATATTGGCAATTGCTTCAGGTATCCATTAGTGGCAAAGGTGGGTGGGCTGCTTACCCAGTTAACACCAAATCCCCATTTATAGCTGTGTGTATACTACTGAAGCAATGTGAGTTTAAAAATTCTTGTCCAAGCAGTACCTCTGGGTGAAACTTGGAACCTTGTGATTATCAGGCCAGCACTCTACAACTTGGGATGTGACCTCTCTCACACATGTGAGCACACACAGCGTGCTTTGCTGTAAGGCAGGAATGTTTCATTTGTGACTTGATGAAAATTGATTATGTGAGCACAAACTACTCCTGAACAGGATACTTGAATGGAATATCTCCAATCTCCATAAGTTATATATAACAATAAACAGCTTAAAGGCCAAAAATGCATGGTAACACAGAATATATACTATTTTTAAAAAGTAGGCAAGCTCTTATTATCCCACATTCTCAGTTTTCATGTTTCCGATCATTGAATGTTGTTTATTGAACAAACAGTTATTGGAAGTGTTAGCAATTAGGTTGATATCAACACTGCCAGCAGAGACTACATCATTGCTTTAGATATACAGTAGACCCTCAGCTATCTGGCCTTTGTTTAGGCCACTACAATGAGATTACTTGTTTCTCATCAACCGCCCGCACCAAAATTTTCTTTTACCCATGCGCACTCATTATTGCACGAGATGGCAGCATGGCTTTTTTGAGTGTTGTGGTAGTGGGTTTATCACGTAGAAAAGCACTATTTCCATGAAAAACTGCAATCCCATTGAGATACAGACACCATTTACGAGTGTTTTTTTACTTCTGTGTTGATTAGAGAGCTTTCTGGAGCATCAACAACCACCAAGGCATCAACAGTGAGTGCTATACAGTGTACATTAGACCATACACTAGCATTGGTATCGTGACCTGCATGCCCTATGTGCAGGGCCATCATATCTAAGAGACATAGTAGCTTTAGTGTTGCTACTTCTGCCACAAGCTTACACAGCCCCTCCCCCTAATAAGACTGACCAGCCTACATGTGCTAAGACTGCTGCTGTCTGCTGCTGCATGGTACATGACTCCAAGACTGGTGGAACTTTCGCAAAGGACTTGAATGCTATGTTACTGAAGTTGAAGTTTATGTGCACTTGGAATTTTACCTTCAGTGTGCACCAGTGCTTGGTGTGCATCCTGCCAATAGCCTAAAAATAAAGGATTATTATACTGGTTTTGTACAAATATGCTATGGTTTGTGCAATAATGAGATAATGAGATAACCCGCCCGCCCGCATGTGTTACTCTATGAGAAGTTGATGAGAAACAAGTTATCTCATTGTAGTGGCCTTACCTAAAAGTGTGGAAATGACTGTTCTTTTATAGTATTTTGAGTACAGGTGTATGTTCTGTTAGAATATTTCAACAAAGCTTTGTACACAAATGTATGGGCTACAGTTATCTAAACAATCCACTTATTTTAATTTGTATACCAAGACCTGAGATCTAAGGGTGTATACCTATATGTCATATGTCATACATACATGCTAAAATTCACTTTGATGTATACCGTATACAGTAAAGTTTAAATGGGGGAGGGGGAAAGGAATTGACAATTTACATTGTAGTTCATCAACAAAATTCCCTCTAAATATTTTACATTAAGGGTATTCTCTTATACACTGCAAGTATAAGGAAAATTAGTTTGATTAGGGATCATAGAAAAATTAGGGACCCACGACTGAAATAGAGATTAAATGTCCACTAGTATATCTGCAGGTGAGGCAACCTCCCTTGTTTCCCTACTTTTTCTATGATCCCTAATCAAAAACTTAAAATTCCTATTTTTCCTTTTATTTGTCTACTTGCTGTTTAATAACATTATTACGACTGGTGAATCCACACATACCACATCAAAAGAAAGGGGATAGTTAACACTTTCATATGAACACATGCCCCAACTATCAATTACTGACTCGAAGGTGAAGTGGCCATGCATTACGCTTCGCTTTCAGCTATTTTCAGTCCATTACACAGAACTACAACGATAAACAGTATGACTGGAAGTGTCTCATGCAATCAACCCAGTCACCATGAAAAATATATATGCGACCGAACTTGGCAAAACCAGGCTTCCACACACATGCATCCAATTTTATGACTTTGAGAGATCATAACTCTATGTAGGATATGTCATCAGCTTCAAATTTTCACATGTCATTTTGTAATGTTATGGAAGCAATGTGTGAAAATTTCAGGTCAATAGCATGCAGGCAGGTCATGTTACAATTGGTTAAAGTCAAAGAATTGGATGTGTATAGAAGCATGGTTTTGTCAAATTCAGTCACATATGGACAATTTGTGCACCTCAAGTATCAATTACTGACTTGAAAGTAAAGTTGCTTCACTTTCATCTATTTTCAGCCATTACACAGTGTTACAAACAAATAGCAGTATTAGAGCATCTCTGCAATCAAACCAGTTACCACGGAAACACAGACCATTCCCATTTACAAAAGTAAGGAAGCCATGCATCTCGCTACACTTCAGACTGTCAGTAAAAAGAAATGGGACACAAAGGAGGACAAAGGTAAGTCCATGATGTGTGCATTGTATGTACTGCAGTATGCCAAAAGGCATATCTTGGGACGAAGCAACATTGAACAGTGACAAAATTAAGCCTGTAGTCTAAGCCATTATCAAGTTACACTTGCCTGAAAGCATCAGGCATGCAGGCAGGCAATTAGTCAGTAGAAAATTCTATCAATTAATATACAATTTCATAATAATCTATTGGGGTTATACTGAAGGCACTTTTGGGCTTGGTTATACCTAACCAATACTGTCAAGGTATATACCAGGATAGTATTGTGAAGCTGGTTTGTGGGTGATATTTTTGGCCAGCTCAGGAAAATCTAAACCTCCATGATCCATGTACAATATACAATACTATACTGTACTGTACTGTATGTCAAAATGTTACTCGGCAAAATGCTTGATTGTTTGATTAATTTTATCAAAATCATCAAATATTAAAGAATGTGATTGTATACAAGTCATATATTAAAACATGCGATTTCTGTGAATATCGTAAATTTCAGAACAACTGTAATGGTTAGCTGCTTAGTATGTCCCACTGGACACCGGCTATCATATAATCCCTGAAAATAGAGGAAGTGAAAATGACATTTTACTAAAACACATTTGTTTATATAAAGCAGCAGATATCATGGGATCCCTCTAGGTTAAAAGTGAGATAGCAAGACTGATTAGAATACTTCTTGGCTCCAAAGCAATGACAGCTGGCTACATTCTAGACAGATGAAAGAAAGGAATTATCACTGTGTGGGTGCTGAATCAATGGTGTGCCTTGTAATAATTTATATAAATGCTATGTACTAATAGCTGTTAGGTACACTGTTAAAAAGAACGTGTGCCCACCACACAAAATCTTGTGTGAAACACTTGCAACTTATTTCACACATTTCCTTGTGTGCTTAGCACACAAAATTTGCGTGGTGGGACCACATATTTTTGTGTACCCCGTACATGACTTTTGTGTGTCTAGCACATGACAGCCATGTGATGCATACATGATTTAGGTGTTTCCCCCACACTAGCTTTGTGTTATTTACCATAATATAATACCTTAAAGCAATAAAAAAAATACAATAAAAGGTACAACTTGTGATGTATGTATTTGGTCTGTTTTGTAGGCACCAGAATCAGGTGGGTAGGAGTAACATGGGCGGCTAGTCACAGACACCCCTCTACCATCTTGAGTGAGGAAGTATGTGGTCCCAACTGCCATCTAGAGAAGCTCCTTCTGTCAGCACCAAGCTTGACTTTATTTTACACTGCATAAAAAAATGTAGCAATAATGAACATATCTTGAGTACACAATGTTCATACCTCAAACACCGCAAATATCAGTTCATCTTTGGGCATGGCATCACACACACACACACACACACACCAGATCTTGCTCTGTTAAATGTACTTAAGTCACAATGGACACAAAAATAAGAATCTTATTACCTCAGTCAAGGACTCCGAGTCTATAAAGTGGTTCATCTCAAACCTGCATTAATATCAATTTGGTAATACTTTGTATAGGAATAGCACTGGCGTACCTGTTTCGGCTGTATAACTGTACAGTTGAATTTGGTCCGGCATTATTTTCTTCCTGCATCAATGAAGTTACATGACTACAACAGCAGTAGGTTGGTGACTCACCAATGGAGCGGACAAACCGCATCGTCAATGTAATTTGGTTACATCAGTGGAATATCAGTGATGGGGCGGGGCGTATGGTGGTAAACTCTTCAGGAATGCATGGAACATTGCCACCTAAAAAAACACGTGAGTAGCTACAAACAATTTAAATTTTAATGGAAAACCAACTTTATAACAGCTTGAGTACTAGCTATACAAAAAGAACTGTCGTTTGCTTCTTCCAAGCTGCAGCCTGTATGAAGTCTGCATTATCCAGAACACGGCAATTCCACAATTTTAGAAACAGCTACACTGACGTTACGGCTGAGTACCAGGTTTGCCACAAGTGCAAAACTTACACGCTGGAACTGTGTGGTTTACAAAAACAGTAATTCTTGGCAACAAATTTCCACGTCAGCTCAGTACAGCGAGACTGAGCAGCAGAGCTAGGCTGGGTCAGTTCCGACGCCGCAGTACGGTCACTTCAGTACGGCATAGCACTTCCAGTCGTTAACAACAGCTGAGGTCCAACTAAGGCGACTATTCATTAGTGAAGAAAAACAACGCAAACTCTAGCTGTCGGAGCCCGTCAAGTAACCAAGGAAACTAAAGTTCCCGGTAATTTTACACAAAAAAGTGCGGTTAGCGTGTAATAAATATTAAATTTCGGTACCACTCCAAAATCAGCCTTGTAGTATGTTGCTGTGATTAAAGACTTCGAAAGGTGAGTGATTACATCAGCATCAAACCTGTTTTTATACTCTCGATTTTCAGTACGGTGAGTGTCCGAGAACAGGACTCGAGATATGTGATCGAGACTGTCTGAGCAGTGAGATGCCAGCTGAGACATCGATTTTTTTGTTCGGTTCAAGGAAAACTGTATAACAGGTTCGTCTAATAAGTAGTGTTTGCTTGTAAGCGGTAGTTGGCGTACATGTGACAAGAGCACGTCCATTGAACACACGTGATACGTACCTGCCTTGATGCAACTAATTTCTGTCACACATAGTGGACTATTTCTCGAGGGGTCCGTAACGCAGTACTTAGATTTGAGAAATCTTAAGAAAGATTCAAGATTTTGACTAAGATTTGAAAAGATTTTACAAGATTTTAAGATTTCAGTTAAGATTTGAAATACTTTTAAATACTATGTTGTAGTGCTGTGGAGCCGTGTTCTGTGCCTGGTATGAGTCAAGGTACGAGTCTACTGAAGAGGCTACTGTTTAGCTATTGCAATACTGCATACTACCTGCAATAGAGCTTAGTATATGTGGCTAATTTGCCTAGGTAAATTGGCGGCTTTGCCCGTTGACATGTAGCAAGTTAGCCTATAGCTAATGGAACTGTGTCTATACAGTTACCTCACATAGTAAGTAATCATGACTAAGAGCTAGTTCTCCTTGTAGTGATCTCAGTAGTGATGAGAAAATGCCTAGATCTTGAGTTGTACATACTTCATTTGTACTGAGCAACCAAGATAGTGACATAGCAAACTACTTCAGTGCTGGTCACCGTAGCTAAAGCATTCAATCAAATCAAATAGCCCTGCATGCACACATAAGCTCAGTAAATCTCACACTAGAGTTGGCAAAGCTTAATTAATAATTATACTATTATTAACTACTACTTTGCCCTAGCTTTTCATGCCGCACATGTATAGCTGTATTATAATACTGTATGCATCAAATAATATGTCTAAAATCATCATGTTTTGCCATGTCCATGCAAGTTGTGTACATTTTAGCTAAATCATTATTTAGACATCTCTTGCAACTGCTGACAGTTTGACTGCATAATTGTCTCGATAATTGTGTACATGCAGGAACTTCAGCATATCAATGGTGTAGTTGACTTCAGCAAATGTGGAATAATATGATATCAAAGATACCACACAATTAGATTTTACACATAGATTCCACACTTATATATAATATAACTTATAGTGCAACTGTCTACCTGAGTTAGCAAAGTGATATGGACATTGACCCATTGAGATATAAATTATTAGCTAGCATGCTTGTTAAAGTTTGTGCGTGTATTGTAAATTGTATGTATATACATACGTGCATAAACTCAGCTAAGCGAAGGTATCAGATACGTTCATGCATTTCAAGGTATCATGGTATCAGATGCGTTCAGTGCAAGTATATCAACTTCCAAACTGGTAGTGGATAGTTCCTGAGGTTGCTGCTCCATCTCCTGTTATCTTTCACTAAACAATAATAGATGAGATAGTAATTTAATCTGCTCGAATCTGTTCAGCTAAGAGTGTGATATCATTTGGACACATTATATTACTTGCTGGCATGGTAGAGTTAAGCTTACACATTACATAGTGCATGTTGCTACATAGCTAATTATAATTGGACTAAGCTTTCATACCTGAGCTTAATGTTGTGGGATGCTGGTACAAGATACCAGTGCAGGAATATTCAAAAGCATGCAAATTCTTTGTAACCAAAACCTTAAGATTTCAGAGACTCCAGCTAGCCGTGTTGTGACTTGATTCACAGCCAGCATACAATCAAGACATGTGCCTATGGTTATGGAACCATAGCAGGGATTATTAGTCTTCTCTGTATTCTTCTTGCCAGCATGTCTCTGACTCCCTATGCTGACAAAGGCTTTCAGTAGCCTTCACAGCTGAGGTCCCATATGAGTGGGATAACAAATTAAACTACATAGCAAATATCCCTACTTGTATCACTAAAAGCAGGGGTCCCACATGTGTAGCTAAACTTTTCATTTGCTGCATGAATGTTGGCTAGTCTACAAGGTCTATACTATATCTAGAACATAGGCGGCGGAAAGGAGGGGGGGGGCTTAGCCCCCCCTCAGAATGATATCACACCAAAATTATCTTTCTTGGAGTGGGGCTGAACACCGTGATAAAGATCGAGATACTCTAATAGAGCAGTCACTCTAATAAAGTAGTCAGTGTGTAGCGAGCTATGAAAGGATTTTTATGTAGTTTATCAGCTAGAAATGGTAGCTGGTGAGGTGAAATGCTCTTGTCAGTTGGTTGCGACCTTTTTTTTTTTTTTTTTTTGGTCTCACCTTACCAAACTATAGAAATAAGTCTGGGTCAGCCCAGCCCCCCCTCATATCAACGCTAATTAATGACATAAGATAAAACAGTACATAATAAACAAAAACAAATTATAATAAACAAAAACAAATTATCTTACATATGGGCCTCAGCGACCTGCACTGCAATCGGTGCCTCAGCAATGGGACAGCGCAAACTGGACCTGGCACCGCGAATGCACATAATTGCAGACCTCAACAAAGAGAAGCTCAATTTGCATCTCAGCCATCCCATCACTATTCCGTAGGAAAGACTGTGCTTTGCACTCAAAAGGTTGGCCAATCTCTTATAAAACTGAGTAGCAGCATCAGTTTTATCAACTCATATCAACTACTTCCTCCTATCAACTACTTCCTCCGCCGCCGCTACTTCCTACTCCCTCATATCAACTACTTCCTCCGCCGCTGATCTAGAATATAGAGATTGAGATGTGTTGATTATAATTACTGCATGATGATTTTCAAGAATGTGAATATTGACGAGACGTGCTATAGATTTAGCTAAAGAGCTCACTAAAGAGATGTAGCTGTTAGCTATTGGAGTTTTATCTTGGCTATTATGTCAGGAGCAATATGAATCCGTAATGCACCATGCTCACTCTTTTCACAGGTGTGAATTCAGTATGTAGACTCACCTAACAAAGATCCGAGTCTGGATCACTAACTAGCTTGTCCCAACGAGTTCGTCAAGTAGCTAAAGGCGTTGCGAAGAAGATACAACCTCGGGAACAACTGCCTATATCTCTGGCAATATACGTAGACTGCAAGAACCCAATAATCGCACAGTATACTTGGACGAACAGGCCTAGGTGCAAGACAGCCGCAAGAATACGTGTTAACAAGCAAGAGCTTGAGTAAAATATCCAAACGCTTACTGAAATTTACTAACAAGAAGATTAAGATTTGATTGTGGTAGTCTCAGATTCAAAGATTTCAGCGAGATTTTAAAGATTGTAAAAGATTGTCACGAAGATTAGGAAGATTTTAAAGATTCCATGGATTTTGCAGATTTCACAGAGATTCAGAGATTTGAGAAGATTCTTGTAGATTGCATGGGGATTCCAAGAGATTTGAATCTCGGATAAGTTAGATTTAAAGCGTGGCGGACCCCTCGCTATTTCTTGAGAATGGCTTGGTAGGCAGCAGCAAAAAATTAAGCCTTGGCTGATTGCTCATGAGGGGTCTTGGCATGCAGTAGCTAGTTGCTTCTTCCTATAGCAAGAGTTTGTAATAAACTAGTGTTTTTAAGACTTGTTATTTTCAGTAAAAATGCAGTAGAGATCCAAGCTATAAAAAGTACTGAAACAAGAGATGAGTGATGGTATTACAGCGTAGCTCTATAAGAAAATCCTTATATTGGCTTTCTCCCCAAGCTACAGTGTATACTGCAATACCATCATTCATCAACACGTGTGACTGTTCTATTAGGGTGTGTGCTGTATTAGAGTGTTTCATGTCAGTTTCTAGCCTACCAAGGGGTGTGGTCATTATAGTACAGCCAGACCAATAAGTGGTATGGAATCTATGTTTGAGTAAATAGATTGTTAAGATGTATAGTGTATGCTGCCGACTTGTATGAGTCAACCTACTGTGAAGTTACAGGTATCCGGGTGTCCAGTACCTCTACAGTAGCGCAAGCACTTTAAATAATGTTGTGGTGTCTAAATATGCTGCTCAAGGAAAGTGTTGATACAGAAAATTAATGCCTTGAGTCAATGTGGTTTCATTGCATGAAGAAGATGAAGAATGGCCTGATTGAAGATAAAAGGAAGACAGGCTGCACGCTCGTCAGAATCCCAAAAGGCACATCCTAGCTGGTGAGTTTAGCTTTGTTGTTGTGGCATAAAATGGTGGCCATGCGCTGCTTCGTTTGGCCTCTAGCCTTGTGACTGCAGGCTGTGAAACTAAAATTTAAGTATTGGTGATTTTTTTATAAAATAATTATATCCGGCCACCCATAAGTGTTTTGTTGTTTGTAATGCTGCATTTGATGTCAGATGGACTAAACTTTACTACTGTGTCACACAAATAATACGCATGATTGAGCTTGTTAACTGCCGACTAGTCACCGGTCAGTGTTGGTCAACAATCAAAAATACAAGCACAATTTAATATGCGTGATTTTAAACTCTCACCATTTCATGTGCTTCACATTTTCCTTTCACTGCTGGGTATCTTCTCAACAACTTACTAAAGTCCTGATCAATTGTGCACAAGAACAGGTACAGTACTATTGTATAAATGTATGCTTAATCATACAGTTATATGGTAGTACTGTATGGTAGGGATTTGGATTTTCTTCCCCTTTCAAAATCATCCAAAAGCAGCCTCTTTTTACTTCAAAACAGCTTGGCAGTATTAGTTACCAAGCCCAATGATGCCCTGATGATGGACAATGCTACAGGCTTCATTTCTTCACTGTTTGACATCGCTTCATCATGAGATGAGCATGCTGCAACTACAGTGCTTGCATTGTGGACCTATATCTTTGTCCTTCTTTGTGTCCTAATGTTTTCTCCACAATTGTGTACATGTTGATTCATGCATATGGTACAGTGAAACCTGTCTAAAGCGGTCACCTTCAGGCCAGAAATATTTGGCCTTTATAGATCCTCCATAAAGCAGCCATAGGCCATAAACTGAGGTTTGGCCTTTAAACAAAGGTTCCAGGGACTTATAAACTCACGTTTAGTTACATAAAAATGCATTTAGTTATACTCCAGTACACCGCCTACTTACACAGCAGACAAATAACTAGCAGAAAAGAGCCTGAAGCTACTCTGAGTTTGGAGACAGCAATTGAGCTGATTATGATTCCTAGCTACAAAGTCTGTGAAGTAAAAACAGGGACTTCCTTAAAGACGGTGAACTGTTAATGTTAACTAAACAATTACAAATCCAGGAATCAAGATCGTGAGGTGAGCTTTAATTAGAATCACACGAAGAAGCAAAGCCATGGAGTGGCCACAAGCTTTTCTATACTGTGAGTTTATAACTTTTCCATATTACATGCAGAAGTATGAAGTAGTGCAGCTAGTTTATACTCACAGTAATGGCTATAGCTGGCTGCTTTGTGCGAGGTCTTTTGTATAGCGAGGTGCTGTTTGGGACTGCTAAAGCTGGCCGTTATACGTGTTATAGAGGTGACCGTTTAATGCAAACTATTTCTGTACAAACTGATTGGGAATTGGTCGGGACCGTAGTCACGTGGCTGTTATGTTGAGGTGACCGCCCAACTCAGGTGACCGTTAAGGGAGGTTCCACTGTAACTCATGAGTGGATGCATATGGCTATCACAGGAATCATGCGTAGTTTCTGAAGTGACTGGATTGATTGCAGAAGTGCTTCTCGTACTGTTCTTCATTTGTAATGCTGTGTAATGGGTAGAATGTTCATTCTTGAAAACAAAGCGGAATCACTTCTCAGTGGTTGGGGTGCAGTTTCTCTGTAGTGAATGAATAGGTTTCAGAGGCGCTTCTCTTACTACAGCTATTCTAGTAGACATTTCCTACTCCAATCATGGCTAACTCTGTATATGACTTAAGTAAGAATCGAATGTACACTAGCATAGCTGCACCTCCCTTGTTAGCTTTATAATTATATACTTACTGCTACATGTACTGTTTCTTGTCCTTAGGCTTAATTTGCTGTCTAAGTTCCTAATATCTGTGATTATAGATTCAGATTACAAGTTTTGTAACATTAAGTTTTGTGCAAAATATAGGCAATAAGAATTTTAATTGTGCATAGGGCCTTGCTTGATGGTGGTGCTGCAGTGATATCCTTAATTGCTGGCAAGCGTGTTCTAAAGAAGAAATGAAGTAGATCAGAGTTGTGGGAGTAGTTTATTATTGACAGCTTCATTAGAACAGTGACTGTTCAGCTTATTCTGACGTTTGGTAATCAGATAATTCACACCTCAAAAGATAACTACCGTATTGCCTCAAATAGTGGCCAGTCTCAAATAGTAACCTGGTCTCAAATAATGGTCTGGGTAGTTGTCTACATGTTTATTTCACTGAAGTAGCTTTTCACCCAAGCCACTGGGTCTGGGTGAAAGTTGCTAGAAAGAAATCAACGCCCGGGCCACTATTCAAGACAATACGGTATTTTTATATTATCTGTATACAATTCTTACTACTATTTAATGATCAGGAAGCACTATTACAGTGCTATACTATAGTGACTGGTAATACAGTTGAAGGCTTGAAACCAGACCAAGATTTTAGCCCAATTATCTTTTCCTCTCACATAACCAATCAACAGTAGTCATTTCCTCTCACATAACCAATCAACAGTAGCTATCTTTTGAGGTGTCTAGGTTTTATTATATATACAACTTCATTTTAATTAAACCGCAATCTGATCCACATTACTATTTTGTGTATGTCCGTGTGCATGTGAGACTCATTTTTTGCTGGTAAGATCAAGTGAGAATCAACATACTCTAATACAACAGACACTTTGAGGTGAAGTTGTAACTATGCTCTTAGAATGGGCAATTAGCAAGCTAAGCAAAGGAGCATAATAGGTGAGAATAATAGAATTGTTGGAAAGAAAAATAGGGGGAAGAAGCAAGATAGACTCATCCAACAGCTTATGAGATGCCTCATAAACTCCTGATTCATCCATGCTCGGGTGTTTACAATAGCCAAACATATAAGTGATGTGTAAAATACACATCTTATGTCAATAATAGTGGTAATTGTTGCCTATGTGTCTTCTGTGTGAAAACATACTTCACCAATGTACTATGCAAAGTTGCAGAACCAAAGTTACCGAACACATCGTCTAGTTAAAAGGTGAAATATTTGTGAACATGCAGTGTATGCAACTATTAATAAATATGACACACACTACACATGTGCAGGGTATTCCCTAAAGAGCAGTAGAGTGGTGCTGCACCACTCTACCTTGTTTTGATGTGGTAAAAGGAATGTATATAATTAATAAATGACTGATGTTGGTAGTAAATTGACAATTTTACTACTCTACTTTGCTGGGAAAAAGTCTGCATGTGCATATAATACACACCCACACTTGAAAACTACAGTGGAACCTGTCATAGTTGCCACCTGTATAGAAAGGCCACCTCTCCAAAAAAGCCAGCTTCAAATTCCCAATACTAACACACTAATCCACTTGTCTAAAGCAACCTATTAAGACCAAAATATTTTGTCTCAAAGATGACTGGTCCGCTGTAACCATAATATACATGTGGTCATGTCTACCCAGTGAAACAATGGGCTATCAGGTGCTACAAGTCAGTGTGGGCAAATTCTGGGAACAGGACTTTTATTAGTGCTGAAGGTCTGTAGGACACTTGGTCCAAAAGATATTAAATCCTTCTATACGTACCATGTCTCGTGTGGTCACCTGAGGTCCCACCTCATCAGATAGAGTACACGCACAAATAGGCACAACACATACAGTACATGCAATACAGACCTACATTGCAGACAACAGATGCACACAGAGACATATACAGAACGATACACACACTACACATCCAATGCTATAAACTAACTCAGTGCTTAAAAAATATATTAATCTGAAAGATTTTCCATCCGCTAAACTATGTTGTTGCTCACTATACTGACCAAATTTCAGTAAACACCCTTTTCCAATCTTAAGTTATGAGTCATCAAAGTTGGTTGCATGGAAGACCACTTCTCAATATGTGACTGTTCTATTAGAGTATCTCAATCTTTACTGCTAGGCTAACTGTAATTCCCACATGAGAAATGCATATGTTGACCTTGGTTAAATCTTTGCCTCAAGGTGATCAACTATAGTAGGCTCCTGTATATGGCACACATGCGAGATTAAGACCAAGCTCCACCAGGAAATCAATATAACAGCATCCTTCAACACATCCATGCATAGATGACTTCTCGAATACTGTATCATGTACTGCAATACAGAATGTTGACAAACTATAATTTTGTCAAAAAATGTTTAGAAAATTTTGCATGGTATACACATTACACAGAATACAGAACATTAAATGAACCTTACTTCAGTACGATATTGATGACCTAAATCTTTACAAATTCAATTACATCACCATACACAAACTTTAATGTTTTGTTCTATTTGAGTGTTCTTTGAGTGAATGGACACTTGTTCTATGAGAGCTTTTCTGACCTGTTTTCTTTCTAAGGTCGCACGATTGGAATCTGTAGGAATAATATGGTGCACATTAACATCATTACAAACATGTGACCGGATCTGCAAAAACCCAACACAATAGCGCATTTTTCAAATACCTGTTTATTAAATATTTATAATCTACTTAGCCAAGTATACCTTCTGGCAAAGTTTCAGCCTCGTATACCAATAACTTTCAGAGTTACAGCCCTACAAAGTAGCAACAACAGAAAATCGATTTGTACAGTAAACATAGGGAAATAAATTACAGGTGCTAGTTTACTAAAACGGTTGTAACTTACGAACGAATTGACGTACTGGGCTGAAATTTTCACCATCGTGTTTGCCATGGATAGGGGAATCATGTACTGGGTAAGTTTGTCCTTCTATCACCCTTCTTCACTGCATACAAAGGAAAAATTTGTGAAGAGAAATCGATCACGTATGATCGCTTCGACGTGATGTAAACAAACTCTCATAACTTGCATATCCTTGGGTCTACTGGAGTGAAACAAAGATTTTCCAACTCCTCTTGAGTAGGCGAATAAGAAGATATCCAGGTTTTTATTGTTACTCCCTTCCTTCACTAAGAAAGAGGCATTCAAAAAATTTACGGAATTTTTTCAATAATACACAAAGAGTTCATAATATATATACTGATGAGAGTATCCTACTCTCATATACCCGGTAGAAGGGCATATCATGAAGTCATGATGTAACACTTCTGAGTTTGCCTGTTTTTCTTTGTATAATTAATGATGTCATTAGTTGAACATGGTATTGATTGAATGCGTGCCTAACAACGTCTCTAGCAACCAAATTAATCTAAGCATTTCTCACCGAACTACAATCGTTCCTTCATGGGTTAAGACCGCTTTGTAGGCGTTTCTTGCTAGGCCATTCGCGAATACAGCTATCCTGAGCGTCACGAGTGTGAAATGGTGCTAACGATCCTTGTACTTTTATGGCTGCTTGTACGTCACAAACCGCAACATCTTGTCATCACGTCATAACTTCACGATACGCCCTTCTACAGGGGTATATGAGAGTAGGATACTCTCCTCAGTATATATATTATGAACTTGTGATTTCACCCATTGTTTTCAATTCTTTATACTACTGTAAATTTAGGCTTGCGCTATTGTGTCGGGTTTTTGCAGATCCGGTCACATATATACATGCACTCAAGAAGTATTGCTAGTTACCTGTTCATGATTTCTTCTGAAACTGTAACATGAAGGATCTCATATGAGTTTCCTGTAAATTTACACATCTTAAATTACGATTTAAAGATTGTGCAAACAAGAGATCATTATGAAAAGAAATACCCTTAGTAATTTAAATTATGAGCTGATGCAAAAAGATTAGCCTGGCAAATAAATGTACATATTCAGTTGGGATGTACATTAAACCATACACTAGATTCTAGTATGTGGGAGTGTTGAAGTGATGCACTGGTTATAACTGAGACAGAGTGGCTGCAACTGTGTGATTAGTAAAGTAATCTTTTTACCCAGTAGCGAAGCCACACAAAATAATTGGTGACAACAATCACAATTGGTATTATCAAATAGCTAAATACAGGGGTCCCTCCTGAGTCCATTATCGGCCATTGATTGACTGAAAATAAAACAGTAGAAATGAATGTTGTATTAGAATATTTTGTCTAAGGTGTGCATTGTATTAGGGCAGGTAAACAAATGGGGCTTCATTTACCCAAACCTTTCGATTATTTGAATGCACTCAGGGTCCAACGAGTTTGGAAAATAGAGGAACCAGATTTTGACAAGATTTGATTTGACAAGTTGACAAAGGTGAACACTGTGTGCCATTCACATACATGACCCCCCAAACACACACAAATTATTCCTACACCCGTTTGATGCACTGAACAACCAAGCTGAACTTTAAGCCACAAAAATAACTCACAAGTGGCATGTGCCATTTTGGGTTTCATGAAATTTCTGCCCTTTGTGTCTTGTCTCGCCATTAAAGACTCCAACCTTACCAACCATCTTCTATGGCTGCACTGATAACCATTGGTTCTCCTACAGAAAACAAAGCACAGTAACCACACCTCCAACGACTATAATGTACCACCAGAGGATCACTCAAAAAGATGAACAACTTGAGATGTGAAGATTGGATATACAGGCTGTGTGTATGTACATTATACATGTATCTATGCTGTACATAACAGTGTATAACTGCATTGAAGCAAGAGTACATAATAATAGAAGAGGGAGGAGAGTGTCTAACTCTCAATATAATTCATACAAACACACTGCGCTCAAACCCTCCTGCTCAAACCCTCCTACTTCAATCCATAAAACTTCTAGTAATAAATCAATACCTTTAAGTGAACAGAAGACTGTTGATATTTCCTAAGTGAAGCAGTAGAAGTACTACAACCTCCTTCATAGAGCAAGCCATTTGTCACCTTTGGTGGCTATGGTTGATTGCGCAAGGTCTGAGCACAGTGAGTTTGGTGAATTAACTGGAGTTAGCAGTGTTGGGCAAGTTACTTTGTAAAAGTAACTAGTTACATATTACATATTACTTGCAACTGAACTATTTAGTTACAGTTACATATTACCCATAAAATAAAGTAACTGTAATAATATTACATATTATATTACTTTGTGTCCACAGCCTTAAGCTGTCACGTACTGAAACTACCACCTTATCACGTGACATGATTGTGTTGTTGGACAATGTGCAAATCTTGGTTATAAGTAAGAAGCGGGTGAATAAGCTTCATTCAGTAGGCCTCGTTACTTCGTTGTAGCTAGGCGTTACTCAGAGGATAACTAACAAGATTGGTAACTTCGTTACTTGTAGTAATAATATTACGTAATATTAGGCTCGTTACAGTAACTATATTACTTAGGTAACGCGTTACATTCGTAAGTAAAGTAACTTGAGATATATTACCTGTTTTTATAGCGTATTTCGTTATATTACTTTGTTACCACAAAAGTAGTAATATTATGTAACGCGTTACTCCCAACACTGGGAGTTAGACACTCTCCTCCCTACTCTATTATTATGTACTCTTGATTGAAGGGATCCAAGCAATAACAGATGGCAAACAGAGATACGAATGACAGTTCTATAACATGGCTCTGGAAAATCCTTACTTTTACACTGAACAGATTTTGATAACATGCCAAAACATGCTAGTTAATATTTATAAGCATGCTAGAAATTGTTCACTCAGATGTTCTATTTAATGCCCACCACACAGCATATTGTGTTTAAAACCATCGAGTTCAGTAGAGCTGAGCAATAGTTGTGTCTATCGATCATTGTGATAGCGAATAACAATATTATTATTGTGATAATGGTAGTATATAATTGTACTATCGTGATAATTATATTACACACGTCTGTGCTAAGTCAAAAACATGGATAGTACCATATAGCTGGAAAGTTTAGCAAATTTGGAAAGTGAATGATGTTTCGCCAAACTAAAATCTGCCAAATCGTTTGTCAATAAAAATCTGTATTAGCTCAACAAATTCACCAAACTTTGTTCTCGCCAAAATCCTATCTCGGCAAATTCGCCAAAGTTTCCTCCCTCCAAAGTTTCCGGCTATATGGTATTAAAGTTGAAAAAACTGTAAAAGTCCCCACCACAAAAATTACAACTGTAGTACATAATTGTTTTTACTAATGGAGTGTAAGAAAAGCAGATATGTGGAGCGTAACGGGATTATTTATGAGTGTCTGTAACTGGTAGTGATATTGTAATACTACTATTGTGATGATAGTGATAGTTGTACTAATGCTCAGCTTTAATTAATTGTGATGCAGAAGTACTTCTATATCATTCTAAAAGGTAAAGTACTAATCCTTTAGTAACAGTGAGGCTGGTTTTCTGAAGCGACTATATAATTCTACCAGTGATTTACCCGCTATACATGTTAGTAGCTGTGAATTACATTTAACAGTTCTCTATTTTGCTTCAAAAGGACCTGAATACCCTTGGCACTCTCTTGGCAGATGAGATTTAACTGTACTGCATGTCCTTAGATATACTAGATCCAAACACCCTATTAATGTCAATTACTACCTCTATAGAACGATCTTGAGGACAACTAACCAGCATAAGTATAGAGCTCAATAATTCTCTATCATGGTCAGACCACATTACCAACACTGCCAACAAAGCTATGAACTTTCTCAAACATCACCATACCCACACCACACACACAATTGTTCATAAACCGATTTCAAAGCATCAGCATTAGTGCTCTGCGATATACCGGTAATACTGTTTATCATACTGTCTATTGTGATAAATTATCATAACCAATTGTCATACCGTGACAGCCTTTGATAACCAATATATCAAAATACCAGTATATTAAGGTTATGGGTTAGGCTCTTAATAATAGGTTATTATTTTTCGATGCGCGATGATGATGCAATAGTGCTAATACGAATTGAAGGAATCATACTGAAAGATATAGTGCTGCTATAAAGTTATTAGGTAATAAGTACATAACATACTTGTGCCATGGTGAGTTATTCCACTTAAAAAAGATTTATACTCAATACTTTTGCCCTAAACCATTGTGAAACCTGAAGCCGTAGCTTTGCTGCGTAGTGCACACAAGGTCGTATCTAGCCATCATCGTACATTTTTTATACTTCAGCAGCAATTAGGACCTGTGTAGCAGTGATGTAGTATACACTACCTTTAGCTGTGGTAATTACACGGTTAACCATGTGATTCCAAAAACTTTCAAGATTCCAAATAACGCGCGTGTCTGTTCAATCACATAAATTTGCGTAAGGTTTAAAGTCGCTACCATCGAGGCTACCATAAAGAAGATATAGTTTCATAAGTACAGGAACTAAAACTGGTATGGAGTGTCGCAAAGGAGTCACTGGGCCTCCGGAATGTACGTGCATAAAGTGTACAACCCAGCACATACATCGAAACATACCTCTCACAGCGATTGCTCCACTTTAGGACTGGCCAAGAATCATCCCTCCAATTCACACCACCTTGTGTGTACCAGCCACACGCTAGACTGGGTACCGCACACGGACTCGTGTGGCAGCCACACAAAATTGAATCGCGTGACCGTCACACTGGCACGTGTGAGCAGGTGGGCGTGTGGCTACCACACGATATGCGTGTGTCAGGCACAACCCATTTTTAACAGTGTACACATCCATGATAGCAGTGGAATAGACACCTTGGGACCATGATAAGGTTCTCTCTTTAGACAGGCTTCCTGATATCAAGGGCTTATACACTGATAAGACCTTAGGGACAATGTCCTGATTATCATGGTCCCATGTTTTAGGGTGCCCTTTTAAGAGATTCCATCATGATAGATCTATTAATTGAGTAACTGATCTATTAGACTACATTGTCCATAATTATTACTCTCTGGTTCCTCCTGAATTGAAAGTAAAGCTGTAACCTGGAGCTTAATAGGTGCAGTTTTACAGTTTTAATGTAGTGCAGTTTATGAAAGTCAAAACAATATATACAAAGGAAGGGTATGATTAAGTCTCAAACTGTATATTTCACCAGTAACAGATAGTACTTGTGGGTTCCCAACAGTTTCAGCTTACAATCAAGTATATGTACAAATTTTTGAGGTATGATATTTTCACGGATTAATTAATTTTGGGATTTTTGCCTTCTTATTTTCAAGGATCACTCATTTTTTCCCTGAGGTTATCTATTAGAAAGCATAGAGCTAATCTTGACAATTGTTAATTTTTGAGGATGAAGAATTTACGGACAGCCAAGCAACCGCGAAATTCATCACTTGAAAATTATGTCCCTTGAAACTTTGTACATAAACAGTAGCTAGCATAATGCAGAATAGTATACTAACCAGATGCAGTGCAATTAGCTACATAATACTATAGCATCTAACAGTATAGCATGCCAACACCTACACAACCTACAGCTGACAGAGTCAACTTGTGATAATGGCGATAAAGTCATACTTCAGAGATATTACTGGAAGGTGGTTATTAACTGTAGCAATAACAGTAGATTATGGTCAAGTCCGGTAAGGCATTGATATGAGCTGAAAACAAAGTGTGAAATATAATAAACACTGTATTAGCAGTACCAGTTACAATACTTATAGTAGCAAGGATCTCAAATGAAGAAATAAGCCATGGTCATCTTACACAGAATGTTGTAAACGGATAGACTTGAGTCAAAACATAGCTTATACATGATGCTCAAAAATTTGCTTAGCTCTATCAGGGAATAATAAAGCACTCAATACTATGCTCCAGTGTTGACTTGTTTTATTAGTGTACAGTATATCAATCCTTCCTGACTTTTTTATTAAGTTGGGTGGCTGCTTTATTAGAGTATCTTAATCGCTTTCTGTAAAGAATAATATTACATCTATTAGCTTTCTGTTTAGAAAAGTGTGCCTATTGTGCTGGCATAAGGCTTAATAATTTTGCTATTATGCAAATTATGCCTGCATAGTTAATTAGCACAAGCCTACAATAGAAGAAGCATTTCAACTCAAATATCAAGTGTCATAATAAAACTGAAAATAGCCACTATAACATGGAGTTAGTTTTGGAAATTAATTTTTTTCTGGATCAGTACATAATAGGTCAATTTCTGAGTCTGCATGGTATGGCAGGGTGTTTGGCACAATTGGTGAGATAAGAGTACAGAAGTTAGAATGGGTTGTCTTTTTCCTTAGAGCTATATATAAATTATTTATGGATGTTCTACTAGAGTAGTTTACGTTACCATTAGATTAGAGTGTTTCAATAAGTCATAATTACTATAAATTTGAACCAACTCTCTTAATAGAGCTTAACCTTTGCCCTCACTTTATTGTGCCTGTGATACTCTTGCAATGACTGTATTATTAGAGTTATGGTACCTTGTACCCTGTAAACAAAGCCACAGCTCCTCTTCACACAGTTTGTATAGTACCCATGTAAACATGGTAAGAGATAGCTGGGAGGGGTTAATTTATTGTGCACTATCATCATCTACATGTATATCTCAAAATAGATAAGAACCCAGTAATCAATTTGTCTTGCCTTCCTTCTAATCATTTCTATAGAGGGAAACATTATTGGCAGGATGGTGAAAAGCCAGCTCAATTGCATTTGGTGAAATTTCCACTTCAAGTTCAACTTTCAGCTATAAATAATGATTACACAATTGGTGTTTGGCAAATTTGTCACAATTCGCCAAAGCTTCCTACATCAAGGGAAAAAGTGAACTCTTTTATTTAGCCAGTCACCTAGTTACTATATTTCTGTTGTTCATATACATGTGATTCATATTTAGATGTGTATGAGTGAGTGAATTTAAAGCAAAGGCAACTTTGAGATGACTGCTTAATTAGAGTATATTTTAACCTTCAGACAGGGACGCTTATAATCTCTAATCAATAAGCGTGAATGTTTGTTGTCAATATAATTATAATGAAAATGCTCTCACTATGAACACATTGTGGTATAATTAACACATACAGTATTATGAGGGTTGTCACTGGTATGTACAAAGTGCACATCAAGAAGTTCACTACAAAGACAGACATCATTAATTTTGCTACATCATTGCAGCACATAAATTTTACAACTAACCTACACAGCTAATTCAAAACATGTTGATTCATTTGTAGCACTGTAACATAGTGACGATTATTGGGTGTCACTGGTGATATTTTTGCACTTCTAAATGATTTTATCACCTAAATCTGTAACACCATAGTCGCAACTACTAATTGGACATGATTTACAATGCACAGTCCAACTACTGATCAGACATGATGAAGCAATTAACCCAATAGAAACTGAATGCACACACTCTCTCTTATATCACAGAATTGTCAACTTTGACGGAGGAATTATTAATTATTAGGATGCCATTAGAGCTTTAATTTTCCCGGCAAATCTGGTACAGAATATATTATGGGTGTGAGTTACTACATCTTTTCTTACATAGCTATGCCTATGGGCCTATAAAATGTATGGGAAATTTTGCTACACTGGAACCCCTAAATATTCTGTGATTTGGGAATCTAGTAGCTATCATTGCAATTGCACCTAGAAAACTACCTAGCAAACACAAAATAGGCAATGTGCAATGACTGAATCATAGATAATCTATGACTGAATCAAGTAAGAAAAATGCCGGTAGATAGCTATATGCCTGATCCAGCTGGAGATTTTGTCGTGAGCACAAAGTAATAGGAAATGTCTGCAAAAAGTGAAAGGGGTCTCAAGAGAGGTAACTAGAAACACAAGTTATCAATTATCAATTATCAATTGTAGAAGCAAACTTGTGGTCGAAAGTACACACCCACCTCATCGCACAAGCTGTGCCTAAAGTCCGACTGGTAGCTGCGGCCTGTTAAATAAATAACCTGGCCAGGAGTATCGATAGCTGATACGCTTCAAGTATAGATTGCGTGGGTCTTAGGTGTCTACAATACACAAAGAAATTCAGTGATCCTCCGTAAACCAACATTTCCCGGACATTGTACAAAATAATTATTTCAAAGTCTCGTGATCAATCTACATTGAGACATCTATAAGTGATTCAAGGTTTCTTTACTCTGGCCATAAATTAGCTATGAAGAGTACTGCTATGATTCAAAGGGCCTGCCTCCATTAGATTAGCTTTGTTCCTAATAGTAATAGTCCCTGGTGTTATCCAGCGGCTGTCCTACACTTGACAGCCAGTGGCAAGGGTGTTCAATTCTATCTAACCCTGGGAAAAAAATTAATTTACTATATGATTTACCATCTCAAATAGTCGACTTGACATAGTGTTCCAATATCTGGTGCCTCTAACCATGATGCTGAACTGTCCAGCATATTGATCAGACATAATTCTCCACTAAAATTTATAACTGCACCATGAACTATGTATCATTCATTCCCAGCAAGTTTTCTTCAACCAAATTACATCAGGGGTGGCTGTGCTTTATATCATTGGTGGAGTGGGGGTCTGGGGTTATATCTACTTTACATGTACCACACTACAACATTCATGATGTGACCCACTGTATGTGACTCTGCTTCATATTACCGGCTGTAGCAACGAAATAAATAAAAACAGCACTATAATGGAATCATGGCACACTTGCTTTTCAGCCCAACACATGTTATGTTACGGATATAAAACAACCAAGACCCATTTTAGGTTTGTGATATACTGGGAACATCCATGAATCGAAACCAAACATTGTCATGGATGATTTATAGTAAACTAGGTGTGTCAATCAAACAAAGTATAGCATTTACAACTTCAAAGCAAAAAATGTAAACAGACATACCATGAATAAACAATATATTTACCCCAGCCATATGTTGCATGCAGTATATTGTCTACCAATATGCGAACAGTAACTTAACTAACTTTACAACAAGTTCACTATAAGCATCACTGCCACCAATAAAAATCATGAAAGAAAAAATGCAATCCTATGATCTTAAAAGTCTTCGTAATATTTTCCCACTTAGTGATTTTGGTATTTCTTTGATAAACTTTACTCCTCCTTTTAATTGTTTATGTTCTGCTACTCGTCCCTTCACAAAATCCTCCACTTCTTGTTCACTCAGCTCATCACTACTCCTCACCACAAATGCTCGGGGCAGCTCACCAGATTTCTCATCATCAACACCTTGCACAGTAACACTACTGACATCATCTGGATCATGTAATCCACTTACCTATAACTGCCACATCAGATATGTGTGGATGTTGGAGGAGAAGAGCCTCCAGTTCTGCTGGAGCTACTTGGAAACCTTTCACTTTGATCAACTCCTTCAGCCTATCAGTTATGTAGAAGTAACCATTCTTGTCATAATATCCTACAAAAACAATGTATGCCTAAATAAACATCAACACATAACTGTGAATTCAGTTTCATAATGTACGGTCAATCAACCATGAAACTAAACATCTATCCAACACACACAGATATGTATGTGTGTACAAGTCACAAGTTATTCAACATTAAATGGCTATTCTGTAGTAATAGAAGATTCAGAAATTTAGAATTGTGGTACGGCATTAATGGCACCAAATGTACAGTAAATCTACCTAACCACACTAGCTGGATCTTATATAAACCAAAACCGATCATATAGTAGTTGACTCAACAAGTTTCATTACCTACATCACCAGTAAACATCCAGTCATCCAGGTTGATGGTGGATGAAGTGGCTTCTTCATTGTTGTGGTAGCCCAACATGACCTAATCACAATAACCAGATTAGTGGGTAGACTGGGACCAAATATAGCAGCAGCCTGCTATGATAATCATAAAAATTAATTTTGTAATTTAATCTATATATAGTAACAATGATGCAATGTATACAAGTGCACTTATATGGTAATTAATTATGGCTCAGTGCACATACCTGTGGACCTTGTATAACCAGCTCTCCATGACAATCAGGACCAACTGCCAAGCCTGATTCTAAGTCCATAACTTTGCACTTAACAGAAGGCAGTGGTATTCCAACAGAATTTGGTTTAAACTCCTCCAATGGCATAAAGTGAGATATCCCAATTTCACTCATCCCATAGCTATGCTGTAGTGTTAGTAAATTAAGTCTCCGCTTCATTGTGGAGGCTACTTTATGTGCTGTTGGTGCTGCACCGTATGTGATGTGTTTTAAACTGGACAAGTCGTATTTATCAATCATCGTGTGTCTAGCTAAAAACATTACCAATGGAGGAACCAAGTGAACACAATTGACATGATACTGAGAAGTAAAGTGTAGGAATTTCTCTGGTGAAAATTGTGGCAAAGTTACAATGGTTGATCCTTTATAGAGACCACTTGTTAAGGTTGTCATTATGCCACCAATGTGAAAGAAAGGGATAACAGCCAATAGGGTGGCCGTCTGATGAATAGTTCCTAAAATGCTTGGGTATGTCAACTGAGTCAGATTAGATGACAAATTATAATGACTCATTTTAACTCCTTTGGGATATCCAGTAGTACCACTGGAATATAGGATTACAGCAGTGTCACCTTTGGGATCAAGTTTCAGGTAGTGTGGAAATTTTGATCCACTGTCGTTCACTAAACTCTGGTAGGATATCATATTCTTCCCTTCTCCCACACTTCCATCATCACCCAGTACTATCACCTTCTCTACACAACCTGCCTTACTGGCTGCTTCTTGTACTGTTGGTAACAATGATGGTATGGTGGCTACGTACTTTGAGTTTGAGTTCTTAAACTGGTAGGCTAACTCTTCTGAGGTGTAGTTTGGATTACAAGTACTCATGATCCCTCCCATGGCAAGTGTAGAGAAGAATGTTGTACAGAATTCCACACTGTTGGGAGAAACTAGTGCTAACGCATCCCCCTTCTGCATACCACTCCTCACTAGACCAGATGCCATATTAACCACTGACTCCTGTACTTCATTGTATGAGTATTCCCTTCCTGTAACACCATCTATTAGAGCAGTCTTCTTGCCATACTTGGGAAAATGCTGGAATACGTGGTTGTAAAAGTTCGCCTCGGGGATTGCAACCGCTGGAAAGGGAGATTTCACCGTACAATCAGTAAGCTTGTCAGTAAGGATTGTTGACAGCTTTCTGCAAGGTACTGAATTTAACCTTTGCGTTAATACAGCAAACACAACGTTTGCCTGCAAACTTTTCATGTGTGCTTGGGAGTGGTTGTCTGATCACCTTTTTAAAGCGCACCAGAAAACTCGTCAAGTATTATTGCGCGATACTTTTCGTACATGTAAATCCTTATAACGTAGAATCTACTCAGTAAAGTGGTTCACAACCAGAAACCCTACTCTCCAGCTGCTTTGCTAGAGGTTTCACTGCCAGCTCACGCCTCAAACTGCGGTTTTATTGACTCACGTGCAGTAATTATTAACTACTTTCGGTGAGTAGAAGTTGCGAGTTGTTTCACACTGCTAGTGTAGTCCTCATTCATTGTTGAGCTTTTCGTGATGCGTGAGATAGTTCATCTTCAAGCTGGCCAATGTGGTAACCAAATTGGTTCCAAGGTAACTTGTTAACTAGTAAGCTTAGCTAGATATATCTGACACTGAGTAGTGAAAACGTTCTAACTTTTACCATCCGTTTGTCTTTTTGTTTTAGTTCTGGGAGGTAATCTCTGATGAACATGGAATTGATCCCACAGGAACCTACCAAGGAGATTCTGACTTACAACTAGAGAGGATAAACGTCTACTACAACGAGGCTACCGGTGGCAAGTATGTGCCAAGGAGCGTTCTTGTTGACCTTGAACCAGGGACTATGGATTCGGTTCGATCTGGTCCTTTTGGCCAAATCTTCCGTCCAGATAGTTTTGTTTTCGGTAAGTGTTTGCCTTTTGGTTTTCTGTTGTTAATGATGCGGTTAATTTTCATTATTATAGGGCAAAGCGGTGCCGGAAATAATTGGGCCAAGGGCCACTACACTGAAGGAGCAGAGTTGGTTGATTCTGTCCTTGATGTTGTCAGGAAAGAAGCTGAAGGTTGTGACTGCTTGCAAGGGTTCCAGCTCACTCACTCCCTTGGAGGGGGCACTGGTTCCGGCATGGGCACTCTGCTGATTTCAAAGATACGTGAGGAGTATCCAGACCGAATCATGAGCACTTTCAGTGTTTGCCCGTCCCCTAAAGTATCTGACACAGTCGTGGAGCCCTACAATGCTACACTGTCTGTTCACCAGCTTGTTGAGAACACCGATGAGACCTTCTGTATTGATAATGAGGCTTTGTACGACATCTGCTTCCGTACGTTAAAGCTCACCACCCCGACCTATGGGGATCTGAATCATCTGGTGTCTGTGACGATGAGTGGTGTGACCACCTGTCTGCGTTTCCCTGGTCAACTGAATGCTGATCTTAGGAAGCTGGCAGTGAACATGGTACCCTTCCCACGTCTTCACTTCTTTGTACCTGGATTTGCTCCATTGACCAGCCGTGGTTCTCAACAGTACAGGGCCCTCACTGTCCCAGAGCTGACCCAGCAGATGTTTGATGCCAAGAACATGATGGCCGCCTGCGATCCACGTCATGGAAGATACCTCACTGTGGCTACCATGTTTAGGGGCAGAATGTCAATGAAGGAGGTTGATGAGCAGATGTTGAATATACAGAACAAGAACAGCTCCTACTTTGTAGAATGGATTCCCAACAATGTGAAGACTGCTGTTTGCGATATTCCACCTCGAGGCCTTAAAATGTCTGGTACCTTCATTGGAAACAGCACTGCTATCCAAGAGCTGTTTAAGCGAGTCAGCGAGCAATTCACAGTTATGTTCCGTCGTAAGGCTTTCTTGCATTGGTACACTGGTGAAGGTATGGATGAGATGGAGTTTACTGAAGCAGAGAGCAACATGAATGACCTTGTCTCTGAGTACCAGCAGTATCAAGATGCCACTGCTGACGAAGAAGGTGAATTTGATGAAGAAGAAGATGGGGATGACCAACAGTTTGACCAGTAGAATGGACTTAGATTTTGGCTTCCGAACTCAGAATAAATGTTCACCCAATAGATGATTTTTTTTCTTCATTCACATAATAATGGTTAAATAAATTAATAGACAGTTGTGGTAGTTATTTGGTAGTGAACCACAATTAGTGGTTGGCCACAAATTAAATTGGGCAAGCCATTGTTGTGTGTGTTGAACCTTTTGTGTTGAACCTTTTGTGGTGGTGATAATGTAGTTGCATGCCTTCTGGCTCTAAATCACTCATGGGTTTGGAAAAGGGTGCACGTTAGCCACTTATTGCAGGAGTTGTAGGTGTTAAAGTTTATTATTTCTACCAAGTAGTTCTTAAAATATGTGTGTGGTTAATAGGTCATGTCCATTCGTTGTGGTAGTCTGGTGCTTCCCTCCCCTTTACAAAAAGTAACTTTCAGCATGGGTGAAAAACCTCAAGTAATATAGCATTCAACCAGGAGCTTAGGAAGGTAGGTTTGAAGGGTATCAGGAAGCCCCTTTACAAAATTAATTTGTAGCAATAGAATTTATCTTGAACTAAACATACCAATTAGTTTGCATGGTAGCTAAGCAGGATACTCTAATAGAGCATTCAAGTTTATTGTGTTTTTCCTGACTTGTAAAATGTCGCGATCATGAATTTCATTTCAGTTTCCATCCCACATGTATGTGGAGTACGTGTCACCCTCCATAATGTAATCATAGTCTGCAGTGTTTTGTGTCAGTCATTGGGGATAGATAGACCTGTTTTTATATATCGCTTAATGGGTGTACAAGACGCATCTTTGATCGATAACCTTGTACCAACAGTTAATAATAGTGGAGAGGAAAGTATCCAACAAAGTAAAGGGTCTCTAGAAATGATTCTGAGTAAGTCAAAGGGATTCCATCATACATTTCAATTGTTCACATAGGGAAATATGATGGTCACCTATGGAGAAGAATCCCTTTGAATTAGTTTGACCCTATACTGTGTTGGACACTCTCCTCTATTATTAACTCTTATAGGTTGTAACTATAGTTTATATGTGACCTTATAACATCATTTCATCTTTTGTCTCTTTAGTACATTGCCCTACTATATATTCTAGTTCTTCTTTGGAGGGGGGGGAACCACCTGCAAATATTTGTGGGGGTGATAGCTAAATCTGTATGATGCATTAGCTATTTTCTTCCAAGTTTGTAACCAATTAGCTATATAATTGTTGGTAGTGTCAAAAGTCGAAATAGATGACTGCTGTCATAAGTCATAGTGTTGATTATTCAGTTGTCAGTGAAACCAGATCCTATGGTTGGTAGAGCTTGTTTTGTTGCTTAGCTATGTTGAATAATCAATTTGTGTTAGACAATGTAGTGGCCGTAAATACTATAAGGGTGTAGAGGCACTACAATCTTAAAATCTGAGTGGATGTCTTCCAGTTAAAATTAAAGACGAGGGTATTTTGATATTCACAGACTCATGGAGACATCACGATTTTGATAACAAGGAAAATTTTAGCCAGGCAATCTGAGGATAAATCTGAGAGCATTTTGAAAGCAAGAAATTTTTAATTTCTGAGATTGAATTCAGTTTAAACTCAGTTTCTCTTTGCCACTCTTATATAGCTACTGTAATTTTTATGCACAATAACTATACGTACCATGAAGCCACCTAACTTCAAAGGCAAATTTCAGGGTACATCTATTGCATATACTGTACTATCCCTATTGTTGTTTAAACATGAATTATGTAGCTAATTCAGTCAAGAGATCACATGAGTAAAAACATGTATGCTTTTATACCATGCAATGGTTATATACAATAATAAACTGTTTACCTGACAGTTCTAGATCTGTTTGGCCTTATACACTCTTCATACTGCAGTGATTTGTGGCTACCACTACATGCAAAACACCTATACACAATTACATCCAAGACAGACTGTCTCGACAATCAAATTATGGAGCAACCTATTAGCTACATTCAGATGCAGCAGGAACATCATCAATAAAGAGATGTTACATAGCTACCTATAATATTCTATGCATATTATGCATATATTATAAATTGGCTCTACTACCTGGTGGAGGTTTCCACATGTAAACAAATATTGCACAGAATGCAATATGAAACTTCATGCAATGAAAGGTGTGGTTATAATAGTTAGGCACATAAAAACAAACAATGTGTATATACAATCTGCACTCAAAACCATTAAACTAATTTTGTAGCAAGTGATCATGAAATCTGATGATTGACAGAAGTCACAGAACATTACGTACTAAAACCTCCTTATGGCATCCTTTCATGTTTGAACTTTGAATCAAGACATGGGTTATGGGAGGCCTAGGAATTCGAAAGTAAAATGAGGGTAGTATATAAACTAAAGATTTTGGACTGAGGAGGAAGTGGTATCTTTTTGAGGATTTGAGAGGGCTCCTAGCTGTCACTCACCGGTTACGGAAACTTTTAAATGTAATTTACCTTTAGCAACCTGGGTTGCTGTTATTCCTGTTGTATCGTATGTTGGCATTGTTGGGCAGCTACAGTATTTACAATCCTACCACTATTGATCATGGTGTGTTGATTGCTTAGTGTGTTTTTTTAGTCTGTTTAACAGTTCCTTGGCAATTAGAGCATGCTGGTAGTGCTGGCAGAGAAGTGAAGCTCTCATGCCATGTCATGGAGTATTGTACATTATGCTTGTGGTAAGTGGAAGCTATTCTGCATTCATTATGTCTTTGAAGTTTAGGAGCTACACAAGTATGCACATGTGTTCATTCCGGCAAATCAATTGGAGTTCTATACACTGGTAGATTGTATGCTAACTTTTACTGATTTTGTATGCCCTGCACAACTGCAGTACGACTGAGGTCTCCAGCATGTCTGGTTAAAGAAAAGCTTGTGTATTTACATAACTATGGCATACGTACATTGACAGCTGGCTAACTGTTCAGTATGTTTCAGCTGAACTACTATTTTGGATTACCATAATTTTCATTATAACTATTACTTCTGTGTTATGGTGATAAATACCAGTATAGCATGCTAAGAGTGATTATTTTTGCATTAGAGACAGACTGCCTAAGAAAACAAAAAGAAGAAGCAAGGTTGGATTTAATTAAGTGATATGTAGTTGTTTGAACTTTGTAGCAATAAAATAGTAAAGTTTACATAGGATCACTCATGGATTAAAGCTTCATGGTTAATTTGCAGTAATGTGGTCAGTAGTGTGGTCTATAACTCAGTTCAAAGCAAAATAAGTAACTAAAGCTATATAACCATAAACAGTACTATATAGCTACCCTCCATATGTTATATATATATATATATGATTGTATACCTGTGCGTACACCCTAATTATAACAAGTCATGCTCATTACATGCACCATTGCATGCCATCATTAAAATTTTGGGTCTATATATCCTAAAGTTTTCCCACTTGGAGAGTTTGGTATTTCTCTGATAAAGAGATGTGTGGGTATTGGAGGAGAAGAGTTCCAGTTCTGCTGGAGATACTTATAGACCTTTCACTTTAATAAAGTCCTTCAGTCTGTCAGTTACAGTATAAGAGGCCATTCTAGCCTACAAAAGCATCGTGTGTATGCCTCAATAAACATAAACACATAGCTACTATGAACTATTTGGTAATGTATAGCTAATCAACTGTGAAAACCAACCATCCAATATTTTCTACACATGTACACATCTACATCACCTAAATACAGCGACATGTATATATATATATATATATATATATATATATATATATATGTAGTTCAGTACATGGGCAACCACAAACTATTCAACATTATTTAATTGTTATGTCAGAAATAAGAGTCAGATTTTATCACCTGTTGTTAATGTTTCTAATGGCTCCCCATTGAAAAAATGTACAGTAGATTTGTTCAATAGTATAGTAGTCAATCAGAATAATTATTATCCAAGTTTACTGATATGCCTATGGCACTGCTATGCATGTAGGGTTGGGGTCGTCTGGTTGGCAACGAAATAATTGATTCTGTATGGTTTAGTTTAAATGGTGAGATTGATAGAGAGTAAATACGTTCCGATATGCATAGCTAACTGTGATGTGCAGATGGTGCTGTGAATCATTTTAACTGAGACGAAAATGGACCACTGGAACATTACTGTTTATAGGGAGGTTCTATAAAACATGATCCACTCTACTTCATGCAGTGCATGTTTGCTAAAACAACCCTCAATGGATATGCCATCAATATCAATCCTATTATAAACTCACTTAATTAAGTATCAGTGTTGGGCAAGTTACTTTTTAAAGGTAACTAGTTACATATTACATATTACTTGCAACTGGACTATTTAGTTGCAGTTACATATTACACATAAAATAAAGTAACTATAATAATATTACATATTATATTACTTTGTGTCCACAGCCTTAAGCTGTCACATGTGAAACTACCACCTTATCACGTGACATGATTGCGTTGTTGGACAATGTGCAAATCTTGGTTGTAAGTAAGAAGCTGGTGAATAAGTTTCATTCAGTAGGCTTCATTACTTTGTTGTGGCTAGGTGTTACTCAGTGGATTACAAACAAGATTAGTAACTTTGTTACTTGTAGTAATAATATTACGTAATATTAGATTCGTTACAGTTACTATATTACTTAGGTAACGTGTTACTTTTGTAAGTAGAATAACTTGAGTTATATTACCAGTTTTTATAGCGTATTTCGTTATATTACTTAGTTACCACAAAAGTAATAATATTACATAACGCGTTACATAAGTAACGCGTTACTCCTAACACTGTTAAGTATGATATGTAAGGTTGGGTTAGTAACCTTTTTGGACACCCATTGAGAGGTTTATCATATCACTATTTGCAATAGAACTGAGAATGCTACTGTTTAGATAGCTACCTGCAACGTCCTTTAACAGATCTGTGACCAACATTAAGAATTCATAATATGAACTCTTGCCAACACGGTGTAATTTACCATTCACGAAACATTAAAGAATACCAGAATAGCTGACAATGCTACCCATTTATTTCATCGTAGAAAGCCTACAAAACAACAAAGGGATTACTGTGTTATTGGCATTTTATACAGTTTAGATATCAAGAGGTAGTCCGCCCACTATCATAAGGCCTCTAGTGACCAGGATCAAAATAATATTATTTGATTGTCAAGTATTTATGTTGACAGTATAATATCAGCTAAAATTTATGCTTGATTTTTCTTGACATGTTAAGGAGATATAGAGTGGAGGTAAAACTATTGGAGATCATTCTAGCATATGAGCACGTTTCACTACAACGTCAAAATAATGGTGATTGATGGGCTTCCCATGATCATTGTGCATGGTAGTCCAGCATGACCTAAGCACAATAATCACATTAGTGGGTAGACACATGCAGCTATGAATAATCCTACAAACTTAGTCTATAAATAGTAATAGTGATGTAATGCTTATACACTGGTGCTCTTACTTGTAGTTATGTACAGCTAATTCCCTGGATGTAAAATAATACCCAGACAATCAGGACCAACTTCCATACCTGACCATAGCTTTGCACTTTACAGAAGACATTGAGCAGTACTCCAACTGAATTTAGTTTAATCCCATTGTCACAGCTAAGGTGCCAGTTGAGTATTCATCATGGCTGGATATGAGCAGCAGCCAGTCTTCATCTATTACAACTGAAGTTGGTCTAGCTTGGCAAGGAAATTTCTCAGCAGAGCTGCTACTATGTCAAATATATCCTTGTATAGCTAACAAAGGGAAAAAAAAACCTTACAACGCAGGATCTATTCACTCGGTCACTTTTAGCGCGCGCCCCAACATGCGTTATTTTTATTAACCACGTACTGTAATTACGAGGGGTCCGTTAATAAACTTGTGAATAACTAACCTCGAGTTGGTAGTACAGTTGCGAGTTGGTAGTACAGTTGCGAGTTGTTTCCACTGCTAGTGTAGATTGTCTGGTGATCGTGATGCGTGAGATAGTTCATCTTCAGGCTGGCCAGTGTGGTAATCAAATTGGTTCCAAGGTAACTTGTTAAACTTTAGCTGGCTCATGATCAGTAGTGAAAATGTGCGAACTTTTACCATCCGTTTGTCTTCTTTTTGTAGTTCTGGGAGGTAATCTCTGATGAACATGGAATTGACCCCACAGGGATGTACCATGGCGATTCTGACTTACAACTGGAAAGGATAAACGTCTACTACAACGAGGCCAGCGGGGGCAAGTATGTGCCAAGATGTGTTCTTGTTGACCTTGAACCAGGGACTATGGATTCGGTTCGATCTGGCCCTTTTGGCCAAATCTTCCGTCCAGATAGTTTTGTTTTCGGTAAGTGTTTGCCTTTTGGTTTCCTGTGTTGCTGATGCGGTTAATTTTCACTATTATATAGGGCAAAGCGGTGCCGGAAATAATTGGGCCAAGGGCCACTACACTGAAGGAGCAGAGTTGGTTGATTCTGTCCTTGATGTTGTGAGGAAAGAAGCTGAAGGTTGCGACTGCTTGCAAGGGTTCCAGCTTGCTCACTCCCTTGGAGGGGGTACTGGCTCCGGCATGGGTACCCTGCTGATTTCAAAAATACGTGAGGAGTATCCAGACCGAATCATGTGTAGCTTCAGCGTTTGCCCATCCCCTAAAGTATCTGATACGGTTGTGGAGCCCTACAATGCTACACTGTCTGTTCACCAGCTTCTTGAGAACACCGATGAGACCTACTGTATTGATAATGAGGCTTTGTACGACATCTGCTTCCGTACGTTAAAGCTCACCACCCCGACCTATGGAGATCTGAATCATCTGGTGTCTGTGACGATGAGTGGTGTGACCACCTGTCTGCGTTTCCCTGGTCAACTGAATGCTGATCTTAGGAAGCTGGCAGTGAACATGGTACCCTTCCCACGTCTTCACTTCTTTATACCTGGATTTGCTCCATTGACCAGCCGTGGTTCTCAACAGTACAGGGCCCTCACTGTCGCAGAGCTGACCCAGCAGATGTTTGATCCCAAGAACATGATGGTCGCCTGTGATCCACGTCATGGAAGATATCTCACAGTGGCTACCATGTTTAGGGGTAGGATGTCGATGAAGGAAGTTGACGAGCAGATATTGAATATACAGAACAAGAACAGCTCCTACTTTGTAGAATGGATTCCCAACAATGTGAAGACTGCTGTTTGCGATATTCCACCTCGAGGCCTGAAGATGTCTGGTACCTTCATTGGAAACAGCACTTCTATCCAAGAGACATTCAAACGAATTAGTGAGCAATTTACATCGATGTTCCGTCGTAAGGCTTTCTTGCATTGGTACACTGGTGAAGGTATGGATGAGATGGAGTTTACTGAAGCAGAGAGTAACATGCATGACCTCGTCTCTGAGTACCAGCAGTATCAAGATGCCACTGCTGACGAAGAAGGTGAATTTGATGAAGAAGAAGATGGGGATGACCAATAATTTGACCAATAGAATGGACTGATTAGTTTTGTCTTCAGAGCACTGAAACTTGCACCATAATAGATTGCACCATAATAGATTTGATTTCTTTATTATTATAATTGCATAATTTAATGTATACATTAGAGTGGTGTGTGTTATTTTGTAATTATAATTAACCATACCTTTGTGGTTGGATGTGTTAACCATTAGTGAGTGTGTTAAACCTTCTGTGGTACAGTGATAGTGATATGCGGTCAATTATTGCGCGCAAGTCAGCTGTCGGTTTGTGTAGGTGTATATGGTACCTATGCTTGGTCAGCATTCACTGCTCACGTTTAGTGCAAGGGGGAGTGTGAGGAGATACAAGCTTGCGTCATTATTTAATTAGACATTCTAGACTTGTTTGCATCAACTCTGTTAATTCTTCGTTTGTAGCAAGTTTGCAGTCTTGGGATAGTGCGGGAGAAATATGCGCGAGATTATCCACCTTCAAGCTGGCCAGTGCGGCAACCAAATTGGATCAAAGGTGAGTTTCAATACATCTAACAAATGCGAACAAGCAATGGGTTTAATGTTTTTAGTTCTGGGAGGCGATATCTGAAGAACATGGCATTGATCCGACTGGGTCGTATCATGGCGACAATGACCTACAACTTGAACGTATCAACGTCTACTACAATGAAGCAACCGGTGGAAAATATGTCCCACGGGCAGTAATAGTTGACCTGGAACCCGGAACAATGGACGCTGTACGAGCTGGACCGTACGGACAGCTCTTTCGCCCAGACAACTTTGTATTTAGTGAGTAACGGAACTCTCCCACTAACTGTGTATAGTTTATCTGTACAGGGCAAAGTGGTGCTGGTGGAAATTGGGCTAAGGGTCACTACACTGAGGGGGCTGAGATGATTGATGCTGTTTTGGATGTAGTTAGAAAGGAATCCGAAAATTGTGATTGCCTGCAAGGATTTCAGCTGGCTCATTCGCTAGGTGGCGGCACTGGCTCCGGAATGGGAACTCTGTTGTATTCTAAAATCCGTGAAGAATTCCCTGACAGAATTTTGAATACGTACAGCGTCTGTCCCTCACCAAAGATTTCAGACACAGTTGTGGAGCCTTACAATGCTATACTCTCTCTACACCAGCTTACAGAAAACTCTGACGAAACATTTTGCATTGACAATGAAGCTTTGTATGATATTTGCTTCCGCTCTTTAAAACTACCTACACCGTCTTATGGAGATCTAAACCACCTTGTTTCCTTAACAATGAGTGGAGTGACAACATGTTTACGATTCCCTGGTCAGCTGAATGCTGACCTTCGAAAGCTGGCAGTGAACATGGTACCTTTCCCACGTCTTCACTTCTTTTTGCCAGGGTTTGCACCACTAGCTAATCGCAGTATACAGCAGTATAGTGCGTTGACTGTCCCTGAGCTGACTCAGCAGATGTTTGATGCTAAGAACATGATGACTGCATGTGACCCACGTCATGGAAGGTACCTAACCGTTGCCACCATATTTAGAGGACAAGTATCCATGAAGGAGGTTGACGAGCAGATGTTGAACATGCAGAACAAAAACAGTTCCTACTTTGTTGAGTGGATTCCTAACAATGTGAAAACGGCAGTTTGTGATGTGTCTCCAAAAGGTTTAAAGATGTGCGGTACTTTTATAGGCAACAGCACGGCCATCCAAGAGCTGTTCAAGCGAGTTACAGAACAATTCACTGCCATGTTCCGTCGTAAGGCTTTCTTACATTGGTACACTGGAGAGGGTATGGATGAGATGGAGTTTACTGAAGCAGAGAGCAACATGATTGATCTGGTGTCTGAATACCAGCAGTATCAAGATGCTAATGCTGATGAAGATGAAGAAGATCTTGAATTACAAGACATAGAAGATGACGATGACTAAACCCAGCTTAAGCTAGTTTCTATGCAAAAGACAATAGCAACAATTTTCAATTTTACACTTTCAGTTTTGAATGTAACAAATTCACTTGTTATTGACTTTATTACAGTTAATAAACCGCAATTAGTGTAGCAACACCGCAAAGCATACTAGATTGCGGAGCACTACGGAAGCTATTTTGTCCGGATACTTTCGTCTATTAAAAGCACACCGCTAACATGGATTTTCAAAATCGTGTTGGATCGCGAACAGGAGGCGGTGGAGTGGCAGGATGGTCCGAAACGAACAGAGATCGACGCGAGAGGCTTAGAAAACTTGCGCTGGAGACAATTGACCTTGCCAGGGTTAGTCTATTTGTGTTTGGCATTAATTAGAATAACCATGCATGTCATTTTGTGTGCACCATTTTATTGTATTATTTCCTAATTACATAATTACTGTGGCTGTCAACAAGCAAAAGTGGTGTTTTGGATGGGGGTGGGAGGAATTTCATGAAAAACTATATATATTGTGTTTAAAATTCTTATTTATTTGGTAGCTCCAGGGTCCATCCGTCATTCATATTATTTGTTAGTGTCACATCATATTTTGCTGTTAAACCTCATTAATAGAGCTAATACCATTAGTACAATAATGTGTCATGTGTATGAATGAATTGATACAATCTTTTAATGGCAACAGGTGGTAAAGTGTAAGCATAAGCTTCTAGAAGGTGTTTAATAATCCTTGTAGTGACTAGGGCTGGGACGAATATTGACATTTACCTTCGAATATTCGCTAATAAAATGTTCGAACACTCGAAGCTTCGGTGTAGCTTTCAAGTTACAGGTTTTCTTGTATTTATGCACATCCTTCTTAAGCTTTATTTTTCTAAACCTATTTAGTAAGTTTGTAAGCATTTGGAACATGCACAGCTGCAGTACTGAATGATGCGATGAATTGATTGCAAATGGGCGTGTCCACTATACTGCAACCATGCACAGGTAAACACCAAGTAGTAGCTAAGAACACGTTTTCCATGCATTATCTATCACTTTATAAGGTGTGTTAAGGCTGCAATTATGGTAGCAAGCTGAACTGCGATGGTTTAAAAGTGGGCGTGACACATGAAGATCAATTGCGAAGAGACGAACATTGATCACACAAGAGGAATAAGCAGCTGCAATAAAGATAACAACATTTATTTTTAAGTCTTGTAGACTATGAGTGCATTACAAAGCTTCGAAGGATACTTTTATAATTCGAAGTTTACTTACACACTGTAACCTTTGAACCCACAAAGTATTCGAAGCTTCGTCCTTGTCCTAGTGGTGACGATAGCCTGTTGTAAGTTTTGTTGTTGTAATTTCGGGTAGTTCCTTCAATAATATAATGAAATATCACCGCCCACTTACATCAAAATTGAGAAAATGGCTAATGATGAACTGGTAAATGGTTTTCACTTATTGAGATACAGGTTTTACTATTATCTCATAGCCCTACAGGCTACTTACCCTGCAGTTGGGGTAAGGTATATCTGTTAGTTGTCCAGTGTAGTAGGGTGTGTACAGTTCCTACTGCATGAGATCCTTAAAAAAAAAGAGTTGTGAGGTTTCTTTTTTACAACCTTCGTTGATGTATGTATTATGTTATTGTGTTTTTCAGGATCCTTATTTTATGAGGAATCATTTGGGGACATATGAATGCAAGTTGTGTCTAACATTACATAACACTGAGGTACAGTAAGTGTGTGTGTTGTGTGTGTGTGTGTGTATGCTTACGTATGTGCACATGTGTGTGAATGTACTAACTCATCTATGGGATATCTTATACACACATTGTGTACTAGTGTACATTACTATACACTGTTGAACATGTTGAAGTACACTTCCCATATTATCAACACAGTCAAGATGTAGTCCATTGTCCTAAAATCTTATTGTCCATAAATATGCTAATTTTGAAACAGAAAACACACTGGTGACATACAAGACAGTGTACTGTAATTGACTATGTATTAATAGACACATTCAAGGGATTTTCAAAATATTACATAGTAAAATATTACCATATAGTGACAGTGTTATCTAACGTGTCTTGTAGTGAGGATAGGTAGAAAGAGTGAGTTTTTATGTTGAAGAAATTATAGCCAGTATTGTTGTGTAGGCATAAGTTGTAACATGTACTTAGCTGTATGTGTAGTGTGTAAATTTGCAAGTCTAACTGTTCACAAGCTTAAAAATAGGCTTTTTAAAACAAGGAAACACGCAAACCCTTTAATACCTTTACAAAATGGTTGATAAGTCGATGGTAGTTGCTCCTATCACCTTGCAACTACTTCCAATCAGTTTGTTGTGAAATTTTCTATCACAACGAACTTTACTTCATATGACTCTCGTAAGTAAACCCACAATTGAAACTAAGCACATGGCAAGAATTTTGCAACACGGAGATTTGACTTGTCGCTTCATAACAAGTAAGCCACTGTAGTTACAGTGTTCATTTAACCTTTTCCAAGTAGCCCAGTGAACACACTTTTAATCTATGTGTATTTGTAGGCTGTAATAATTAAGTTACCCCACCTAATGTCGCCATGCGTACCCATATTGTGTAAACGCGCATTTCCGAAAAAAGTTCTCTGCGGGTTTAAGGGTTATGTATCTACCCTTTACAGCATACCAGTATTATAGTACACAATTAATATAGAGTCAATATTGTATATATTGTAGTATTGTACTAGTTTGGCCGGTGCCTGTAGTTTCTGTTGATACTGTTATATCTATATGAAGTAAACAAGGCAGCGACAAGAAGATAACAAGCAGCACAACTGAAGATTAAAGGAAAGGCAATTAAGGTACAAAGGGCAGACACTTGCTGCAACCCCAAACAGTAAGTGGCATAAAATGGTGGGTGCATGATGTGTCGTTTAACCTCTAGCCTGGTCAGGCAGGAAGGTAGACCACAAACTAAGTATGTATTGGTAACCCTTTAAAGATTCAATATTAAGTGCTTCCACGGTGGTTTTCTTGTTTTAATGTATGTTTATATCCTTTCAATATTTGAGAAATTTTGGAATTTTCCCATACATGACCATGGGAAGGTGATGTATGAATATTGTTTGAGAGTTCCACTATTTTTACAGTGTCGGCATTTTTGACAGCCATAAAATAGTGCATTACAAGTTTGTGGCTAAAAAATTCCAAACCAGTATATAGAGAACTTGCACTTATGACAACATGAGCTACAGCTGTAGCAACAATAGTCATGCGGACATGTATTGGGACAACTTTCTATGGGCCAGAATGAAGGTAATAACATTTATTCACTATTCACTGGGTATAGTGACACCAGGAACTTGTAAGTGCCAAAGAGGCACATCTGAGCTCCCAGTGACACTGGGAAGCAGAACTAGGTTTGAAATAGAATTCTTCAACATTGGCTTCGTTAATTGGTGGCTTATAAATATTTCTCACCCAGGGTTTCCACCAAGATGTGTATCATTCATTCAACAAAACAAAATTAATGTATTTGCTTTACTGTAGACCATTACACACTTTTCTGTAAACTTGTTGTCTCCAAACATGGTGGACAGCTGTGGCTGATCACCATGTAAGTCCACTATAGTACAATCATTGTGAGTTCTTTATATATGTTGTACTGTATAGTGGGTTATTTTCGAAGGATTTTTATTTTCGCATGTTTCGAAGAGGCCCTTCTCTTCAAAAATATATTTCCAAGTCCAGTTGTTCTTTGAAAATAAATTCCCAAAAGTAAAAATAACATACTTTCACATGATTGAGCAACACGTATTCGCTCGTGTATTCTTTACAAGTTTAAGCTCAATATTATTAACAATAGTTGAACAGTATCATTACTGCATCAATAGCCAGTAAACTATCCAGAATGGCCATTGTTGGGGATCTATGCCGTCTGCTATTGTACCCTGATCGAGCCGATTACCTTGCCAGTGGCTGCTATCTACTCCACTTATAACGTCTTCTTTCCGGTGTACAAAAGTGGGACGGGTTTATTCCATTCTCAATTCCATAAGTTCAATAAGGTGAGCACATGTAGACTCTACATACTTTTGTAATTTGTGACACAAATTTCTATTTGCTTGAAATCCACCTATTCTTCGAAATTAAAACCTTGGAAATTCAGATTTTACGGTTCCTACGAAAATTTCTGCTTCGAAAATAACCAGCTATACAGTACATGTGATGTCAGAAAAGATATTTGTCAGAATGATATAGCCAACTTGTAGTGTTATGAAATGTATTGACAGCTGATCCTGGCACTGTGTTAAAACTATGCAAAACTACTCAGAAACGTTGTTACCAGGAAGCAAATGTCCAACTATCCCTGTATCGCTTAGTGGTGTTGGGGTTGTTGTGGAACTTTGGGTTCCGTGACCTCTCTCCATGAGACCTGGACAGTTCTCTTGTGGGGTTATTAGTCCTGCCCCAGGAGGATTTGGCTGGACAAGACTCAAGTTCCTGAGTGGTGTACAGGCAGCCCAGTGCTGGCTCACTGGGTTGTAATAGCTGTGTTTCACGGCTGCTGGAGGCTTTGCTTTGTGTGTGTGTGTCCATGTGGGCATGTAGTGTGTATGTACATGTATGTTTAATCACTACTATCACTACCATGTACAGTAGAACTTCTATATAACAGACACTGGGCTGACCAAAATCTTACTCCTATAAGGAGGTTGTCCTTTTTTCGGAGGTGAAATTGTATTGGTAAAGGTTTATGGGGACTTAAGAAACTGTCCTTTTATGGAGGTTAAATGCATAGTGTCCTTTACATGGAGGGCCATTAACAGTTGTACACTTGCAGTTTAGTCTTACTTACACTCATGCTCAATCTTGTACACAAATACACACTCTAATCAGTCAAATGTGTATATTATTATTATTGTATACTACAGGGTAGTTACCTTGCTCATACTCAAGGAAAGAAACACCAATATAACCTGTGAGTGTCCTTGTGAGTAGTGTCTGTCCATAGTGTGTGCGTGTGTGTAGTATGTGTGTGTAGTATGTGTGTAGGTGTGAGTGTATGTGTATCATGGTGTTGTGAATATGCATAGTGTGCTATGTTTGCTGTTAGTACAATCATCTAGTTCAGAGAAAGTCCCTTTGGTAGAGCTGTATGTGTAGGATAGTGTAGTTGTCTACCAGAAATAGTGTAGGAGGTTACTTGTGATAACCCAACACCTTACATGTGTCTAGCATGTGGTGAAGTTATAGTCATCCTGTCTGGTTTACTTAAGATTCAACCCTGATGATGAGGATAGCTTTTTGTATGCAACTTTGTAAAAACTCACCTTCCCCATGAGTGTATTGTTACATTAATTTACTGACATGGTTGCCATGGTAGCCAATAGTGATAGATATTGTGTGGTGTTCTCAATCAGACTTATCAGGCTTCAGTTGTTCCTATGGTGATCATATTAATTAACAAGTTACCACTAATAACACCTGTGTGTATACAGAGACCTTAGGAATGATGTCACATTGTGTAGTGTGGCATTTACAGCTCCTCTATTATCCTCTGGACCATGATTACATGTAGGCCACGAAAAGTTAATTATATGTGTCTGGTTCTCTTCCTGGTTATTTTATTTTGCTAAATGAGTGTAGGTTATCGGCTATTTTAGAGACCTAAGGAATGGCACAATAATCACTGACGGTGAAGCCCGAGGTGATTATGTGCCATCCGAAGGTCTCTAAAGTAGCGAAGATACCGTGGATTTGGGCGATAACCAATTTAGACTATGGCTCGTACGGCTCTCGTCACTGCCAATAATGGTGGCTTCCTGCTCGAATTGGTGTCACTGGTAGGCTTCCTAGATGATTACGATCATCTCCATTATCCAGCGATGTTTTCTTCGCACTCTAGCAATAATTTCTGATGGCTGTAGTGACTGGAATCCAGCAAAACACGTGGCACACGTGACAAATAATTTTATCACATGTACCTAACCAGTTTAGATACCTACCCCGGGTATGTATTGGATTTTAAATACCTCATTAACGACCAAACTTCAAAGGATGCTATGTGTACCATAGTCTAAATTGTGCAATAATTTATAATGTTTTATAAAGTTTTCATATCTTGTAGATTTTTGTCATAAAGATGCATTAATATTATCTATACCGTACCGTTTAAGTAGGGATCCCCCCAAGAATAATGCTCGCTGCCTAAAATGCCGCTATTAAAAATCATCCTAGAAACATCTTACACGACAACAATAGTTTATAATAATATGAACTCTTGACGACGAAAATTGCCTTTACAGAATAATATTAGTCTATCTAACATGAATTAGACTACAACAAGTTTGATACAGAAATTTGATTAGCTGAAAATGTGGTCTCTAAATCTTGTAGAGCCACGCTCAACAAGATTTAGAGACCATTTGTACTGAGAGCCAACTAGGCAAAAATTGTTTTGAATGAAAAGCAGGTCTTCAGTCAAAGTAGGTAAAATTCTGTTCCTCTTATCATCATGTAGATTACCTGCTGCAGAGAACAGCCGTTCTGAAGGAACTGATGTTGCTGGGGGACATAAGTAGTGTTGTGCCAGAGTTGCCAGCATAGGAAACCTTTTCTTATTTTGACCCCACCATGTGTAAGGATTGCCAGTCTTGTAATCCAACAGTGGTTCACTTAAGAACTTCTCCACTTCTGATGTGGTAGCAGGAGTATCACCAGTAGAGTCAGTAATTATTTCAGAGATGACATCAAGTAAAACTGCACTTTTGAGCGGACACGTTCTCTTTGGTTGGCTGGGACCAGGTTCTTCAGCTGCAGTCTCACTAGCCATATCAACAGAACTGCTCATTTCCTCAACCAGCATCTCTTTGACTGTGGCCTTGATGATATTCCCCGAAAAAAATTTATCTTTGAACCTGGGGTCCAACAAAGTAGCCAAGGCCAATTCTTTCTTTTCTTCTATCCCTGCAAAGCGAGACTTTAAAGATTTCAGCAGCTCACCTTTCATTGTTTGAACACCGCTATCATCGTTGTTTTTCTCAAGTGTTATGGTTAGTATCCTTATGTATGGAATGACAATTGATATTGAAGCCATATCTGCTGATATAGAACGTGTAATTTCCTCTACAGGACTTAAAATATCGACACATTTCTTCATTAATTCCAATTGATGTGGTGTAAGCTGCTGGATATTGCCAGTTTCTGCACAGTAGGCTGCCAGTGCCATTTTTTGCTCCAGAACAGATTGAAACATAAATAAGGTAGAATTCCATCTAGTTACGACATCTGATTTAAGCTTGTGTTGTGGTACATTTAAACTATCTTGTATTCTTTTCAGGTTGTAGCAGGCAACTGAAGAACGATGAAAATGTCCCACTATGCTACGACATATTGCTATTATATCATTTATGGCTCTTTGTACAAATAGTCCATCTTTTATTACTAATTGCAGAGAATGTGCAAAGCAACCAAAGTGCATAAAACAGGCATCTCTCATGGCTTTTACCATATTGCTTGCATTGTCACTCACAACAACATGCACTTTATCCCGAGATATCTCCCAGTTTTGAAGCATACTCTCCATTTGTGCTGCAATGTACTCACCAGTGTGAGCTTCTTGTATTGGCTGTGCATGTAGGACAGCAGACACCTTTACAAATGCATCATCAATCCAGTGTGCAGTTAAACTTAACAAACAAGTTATATTAATACTACTGCTCCATATATCTGTGGTGAAGCTTATGTACTTGGCCCCACCAACCAACTTATATACTTCATCTTTCATGCCAGTATAAATTTTAGGTATAATGGTATCTGTGAAATACTTACGACTTGGACACTTGTAGCGATGCTCCAGAGTTTGCAACACCCTTTTGAAGCCAATGTCTTCAACCATTGATAATGGTTGGCAGTCTACTGCTAGCATCTCACCAATCCTTTTATGCACACGCTGAGACCTGACATCGTTTATATCCCATGGCTTCGACAGTTCTTGCGTTTCTTCAAGTGACAATTGCTGTTCAAGCTTCCTTTTACGTGTTTGCTTCTGAGGTGGAGTTTCTTGAGACTCTTTTCGTTCAATATACTGTTTATTGATGTCCGGATGTTTAGCGAGATGGCTCACTAGATTTGTAGTAGTGTAGGACTTTGTACTACCTCCTCCCCTCGAAACTTTCGCCTGGCAAGTGTTGCAAACAGCGTATTTCGTGTCCTCAGTCACCACGAAAAACTCCCAAATGACGGAGCGCTTCTTCGCCATTTTATTTTACAACAATGGAAATAATACGCATGCGCAAGCCTCACGTGACTATCGTATCGGCTTACTTTTAAAAGATCGATCCGATCCGATACCGATATCCAGAAAATCATGCCGATATATGGTTAAACCGATAACCGATCCGATTATCGGTGCAACACTACTGCCTGCCTGCCTGCCTGCCTGCCTGCCTGCCTGCCTGCCTGCCTGCCTGCCTGCCTGCCTGCCTGCCTGCCTGCCTGCCTGCCTGCCTGCCTGCCTGCCTGCCTGCCTGCCTGCCTGCCTGCCTGCCTGCCTGCCTGACCACAGTCACATGCCTAGAGGCCAAACGAAACAGTGCACAGCCACCATTTTACACCGAAATAACTAACTCACCCCTGGTGCTACTATAAGAGATCTACTAGCTAGATATCTGCAACTTCACGATTGGGATCCCATTCACAATAGGTTCGCGACCACACCCATCAATTAAAGATCTAGGTGGACTAGTAGCGTTAGAGTACAGAGACCACACCTCTTAACAATCTAGCTATTTACTTAACAGTGAACAAGATGACCTCACCCCTCTTTGGTCTAGCTAGCTGCACACCCTCGAGATATACTTTAATACAACAGTCACTAGATAATCGAGTACATAAAAGGGATAGGAAACACAATAACGTGACATCACAAAATATGCATATTTCTATTGGAATTCCATGTTACATCACAAACATACTCATTACGCTTGCTGCGCTTGCATCAAAGAGAAACAAATTGTTGTAACTGCAGAATTTTGTAACCAATGACTGTTAACTTTGCTACAATGAACTCAAGTACTGTAAGTAATTGAAGGAGCTGTAGTATGTACAAGTTGGGCTGGATCCTGATAAACAGGTAAAAAATAAAGTGAATTTTTTTCTCAAGAAAATTAACATTTCAGCCAACCAGAGGATTAGTGGTAATGGCAAAAATGTAAGTAATTGAGGGAGCTAGGATGGTACCAACCCTCAAGGAAGTTAATATACAAAATAAAATTAGATTAAAAGTGGAAAAAAAAATGGCCCATAAACTACTTTAAACCCCATAACTTGCTTCACAAATATATCCTATCCTTTTAACTGTGATAAGTCTATTCCTTACCTTTTAACACAGAGAACTAGAGGGAATATCAGAGCAAAACAGGAATGGTTGTTTGAAGGAACGACTAAGTATCTTCCATTTTTACCAAAAGTTTAAACCACCTAGCAGTACAACTCAAGGGTAAAGGACTGTGTTGGTGGCATGCCTAGCCTTCCATAAGACTCGGAAGTGAAACCAGCTATACAAGAAGTGATATGGACGAGACAAGAAAGTACTATGGGCAAAAGTACGACGACATGCAACAATCATACGATATGGAAATCTTTGGTCTGAATTCTCTCACCAAAATCTCTCACTTTTATTTTGTTCAATGCCAATGTAGGGACTTTCCCACCGAGCTATGCTGTAATACCATCATTCATCTCTTGTTTCACTACTAACATTTTTACAAAATGCTAGTATATACATTAACTTTGTTTTCCCTATATCATGTACTGCTACTATATGTCAAATGTAGTTTACTACATCAAAAAATTGCAAAACAAATTGCAAAAAAAACCCAACAAACTGGTCACCTGGTAAATTTTGGGGAATTGATAGGACCAGAAACATAATTAACTTTGCACAGCCTCATCAGGTAAAATATTCATACACTAATACAAATGGGACCATGGACAAGTGTACTGATCATCAATGTGTCCACATTTGGGGGTGTCCTTTTTAAAGGGTTGACATGTTATCCACATGCACTCCTCTCTGATTTGCTGCCCAATACGGGTAACATGACAGTCCAGTGGTAAAAAGAGACAGACAGCAGTAGTGAAGGCTTGTCATGCCATCAGATTGTGTACCAGTCAAGTGTACCTCCTTTGTATTCATTGATACAACCTGTGTGTGTTGTTATTCTAGTAGTGTGTGATTTCTTTTGCTCTCAATTACCTTTCAGAGGGCGTCGTCTAGCCAAGGAAGCCAATGATGCACCAGCACAAATTCTCCCAGTAAGTCACTGTGTAGTGTGTTGTATCTGTGTGCGTGTTTGCTTGCATGCATGTGTGTATGCATGCGTGCGTGTGTGTGTGTGTGTGTGTGTGTGTGTGTGTGTGTGTGTGTGTGTGTGTGTGTGTGTGTGTGTGTGTGTGCGTGTGCATGTGCATTTGCATGCGCATGTGTGTACTGTAGTGTATGCATGCGCATGTCTGTGCATGCATACATGTATGTGTATGTCTAGTGCATGTATCTGCATACATGTGTGTGTGCGTGCGTGCGTGTGTGTGTGTGTGTGTGTGTGTGTGAAGCTGGCAGCATGGCCAAGTTTTGCTAGAGCATGGCCTGGTTGTGCCAAATTGTTACGTATTGTTGTTTCCTTGAGCAAGAAACTTTACTCACATTGCTCCAGTCCATCCAGCTGCCTTGTCTCGCTTAGCGGTATTAGGGTCGTTGGCGGTATTAGGGTCGTTGTGGAACTTTGGATTCCGCAATCTCTGTCTCTGTCTGAGACCTGAACAGTCCTCCTGTGGGTTACTAGTACTACCCCAGGAGGATTTGCCTGCACAAGACTCAAGTGCCTCAGTGGTGCGCAGGCACTCCATTGCTAGTTCACTGGTTGACAATGGCTGTGTTTTGCACAGCTGCCGGAGGCTTTTACTTTGTGTGTACTACATGCATGTGTGAGTGTGTGCTGTTATAGTGTACAATAACATGTGCTGTGTTTGATGTAGGAGAGACCGAAGGCTGATGTTAAGAAATTTGTCAAGATCGGTAGACCAGGTTACAAGGTGACTAAGCAACGTGATCCTGAAACTGGCCAGCATAGCTTGTTCTTTCAGGTACTATCTCTTGTATTGTATGATTGTATGAATATGGGCCAGTATGTGTGTGCGTGCGTGCGTACATACGTTCGTGTGTGGTATTCACAATCGGTGAATTCTGTGATACGTGAAACCTTGCAGTTAAAAATTAAACCAAAAGATTTTCAAACCATTATGTAATCATAAATACTCATATGCCTTATAGTTTCAATTAATGCTATTCAGAAAAAAGGTTTTTAAACCAGGCACGTGTCTACAGCCGGTTAAGCTGGCCTTTAACCGGCTGTAGGCTACTGAAATTTTTTTCGTAAAACGTGTGTTTGTGTGTACCTACCTACCTACCTACCTACCTATCTACCTATGTTTGTTTGTCTGTACGCACCCACGTGAGCAAAAACATTAGAAATGGTACAAAGCAGTCAGGATAGCGATGTAAGAATCGAAAGCTAAATTAAGTCTGTATTAAACTTCCATACACACATAAACTTTGCACTGAGGTGGTTTCTTCTCGGCAGTTTGAAATACAGTACATATACTTCTGGAATGGTCTTCCCTTTCAGTTTTATAGATGTTTAACAACATTAAACAACATTGAAGGCCTCTTAGGCTACCAGATTAGAGGTAGTGTATCCTTCGAGTTGAAAGGGGGGCGTTACCTGTACTTACGCGAACAAAAGTGAGGGACAGCCTCGAGGCTTTCTCTATATAATTCGTACAAGAAAACACAATAGACACACTATAAAACAGTAAAGAAGATACTGTACTTCTCTGCGTGATTTAAAGTGGTTTGTTATAGTTACGCTTCCTTAACAGTGCATAGCAATGTAATTACCAAATTACAAAATAATTAATGAATTATGAAATACGCTAAATTACTGTATTTACAATTCTAATTATCTAGCTGAATTAATAATGGCTATAGCATGAATATACAGGTGTAAACTAAATTATATACATGGTTGATTAATCACCTACAGGTGTATTTAGTTAGAATAGTATTAATTGTGGTGTTTAGAAGTAGCACAACATCAACTTGTTTCAGAACAGCTGAGTTGTGGCGATATTATGACGAATCATCCTTAGATGCAAAATTTCACCATTTTGGCGCTTTACAACTCAAAGGGGGATAGCACTAAAATCCAAAACAGGATGGAATGGAACAGAACCAATTGAGATGCGCGTCTAGTAGAAAATAGTTTTAAACAGATTTTGCACTGTTTCCAACTGCCACACAGTAAGTCAGTGACTAGAATTGTGCTAGAGTTAGTTTCCTTCCACTTATATAGACATGCTATAAATGTCCCCAGCCGCCCACGCACTAGGTCGTCTAGTGACTTTGGTCCACTTTCTTGGCTCTAGTGGAATATTGCTACAAACATGATTCTTGTGCTCATTCATGCTTACATTCAAATGAATAAACTTTTCATTCATGTAAAGGAGTGTTACTTTATAAAATTCGCTGGAGTGACTAATGAATACCCATTAAAACTTTATATACAAACACCTTCTTGGCATTCGACTTAGAACAATAATCAACGGTGAAGAAGACCTTTAGACAACTAATAAGCTAGTTTTTCAGGTGTATACTTTATTAATGTGCACTTCCTGGGCCAAGAAGTTGGACTAATGTCACCAGATGACGTGATCAAGCATGTGAGAAGCTGGGGACAAGACTAAGAAATCACAAGCTCAAAGTTTCTTTTTAATGCCCGCCACATTGCATATTGTGTTCTTACCAATCTATCAATTCTGTTTAATCGTAATGTAGAATTACTCCCTTATCATTCTAAAAGGTAAACTACTGTAGTATTTTCATGTTATAGTTGTGTCCAAGCCAGTGAGTATGGTTTTCTGAAGTCTGGCAATGATATACCATAGTACATGTTATTAGCTGCATGTGAATTATATGTTTACAATGCTTACAAGATAATGTGATTGTAAAACACATTCTTGCAATGGGCTTTAAATAGAAACTTTGAGCAAGTGATTTCTAGCATGCCTACAAGAAGAAGAAAACTAACTGTAGTACAATTCTAGTCACTCTGTGACAGTTGGAAATGGTGTACAATCTGCAAAAACGATTTTTAAACTTGGCACACATTCCGTTCCGGCTTTTAGCACTACCCATCAAAAGGGCAGAAATTCCAATTGATAAGGTCATTTTGGTCAATACTTCTTTAATGGATCAATTTTCACATGTTTTTCATATCTTGTCTCTGCATCCGATAGGAAACGTGAACCAGCTTGAATTAGGGCCCATTTCTCTGCTGTCTTCTGCTGCAATATGAATCCTAGTCCTTGCCTGCTGGCATCGGTGCATAGGCGTGTAGGTTTGTTGATGTCAAAAAATGACGGCTGTGGAGGGGCAGTGAGGGATTTTTTGATGTGACTGAGAGCTTCATCTTGGGGGGTGGACCACAGAAATTCGTTCTTAGTGCTTAGCAATGGTCTAAGTGGGTCCAGGAGGGTAGCTAAAATGTTGGTGCTTGTTGACAGTTGATTCACAAGGCCGAGAAAAGATTGTAATTCTGAGTAATTGGTGGGGGTGAGATAATTTGTGATTGCTGCAGTGATGGATGGGTCAACTTGGTAGCCTTCTGCTGACAGTTGAAAGCCAGCGAACGTGACCTGGTGTTGGAAGAACTGGCATTTCTCTGTGTTTAGGGAGATGTTAAAGTCTGCACAGTGCTGCAGGAACTGCTTTACATGACTTTCATGGTCGGTAATGTTGCTGTCATATATGACAAAGTCATCCACAATACGTCGGAATCCTGAGAGGCCCCTAAAGGCTTCTGTCATTCTACGGTTGTAGTGTTCTGATATGGATGAAATGCCATAGGAGGCATGCAAGTACTTGTATCGCCCAAATGGCGTGATAGAAGTGGTGAGGGATTGGCTGACTTGGTCCAAGGGACATTGGTGGTAGCTCTTTAATGCATCGAACACTGTGAATATCTTAGCTTCACTTGCCACAATGTCAGCCACAGCTTCACTTGGTGTGGGTGACTGGTATCTTTCGCGAATGACAAAACGATTAAGATGTGGCAAGTCTACACACATTCGAATTTTCTCCGAGTTCTTCTTTGGTGTCACTACAAGTGGTGCACACCATGGTGTGGTCTCAGTCACTGGAGCAATGATGTTTTGAGACTCGAGTAGGTGGAGCTCAGCCTGGAGCTTGTCCCGGTATGCAAATGGAATGGTACGAGGTGTATGAACACAAAATGGTTTGGCTGTCTCTGCTATGGTTATGTGAAACTCTTCGCCCTGCATAACTCTTATCTGTCCATCAAAAACTGTTGGGAAGGCCGTCATCAGCTGGTCTGTTTGAGGATGTCTTTATGGTTGCCGCATTGACACTCACTGTGGGTGAGGGTGTCTGTGAGTCAGCAGTGGCGGGGAGTAGAGGTAGTGGTACCAGGTAACATTCTGGAAGGATGCCCAGTGCTTTACATGCCTTCCATGAGATCATGACTCTTGAGACTTCTTGAAAAATGTGTACCCCGGAGTAAGAAGGTGGTAGGAAGCTTGCCAATGGGTGTCATCTTGTGACCACTGGCTGTGTGTGGCGACATCAGTGAGGGGAGGAGGTTCGGCTAGTGTTCGTCCAATAGTGTCAAGAGCTGTGACCCTGCTGCTGAGATGTCTGCTCCAGAGTCTGGCAAGACTGATGTCACACTGGAGCCATTTGCAGTAGTGATACGTATTGTGATAGTGGGAGCGGGTTCTGCAGAGGTAACTTGTTTGAGGGCAGACATTTTATTGGGAACGGTTTCTCCTGGATTCTCAGGTGGCACTTGCATTGCTTTTGCAGTTGAAGTGGCTGGCGGTTGTGTGGATGGCCATACCTGGCGTGCTTGGCATACCCTGGCAAAATGCCCTGCTTTGTTGCAGTGGTGGCGGGTCTTGTCGTAGGCTGGGCAATGTGCTCTACCGCCTAAGTGTGGCTTGGATCCGCATCCAGGGAAAGTGGCGGTAAGCTGTTGTCTTGGTTGCTGTCTCTGGGTAGGAGGGAGCTGTTGTCTATGCTGTCGGACTGAATCTGGGTTGCTCTCTCGGCATTGTTTCTTAGCAGCCTCTTGTACATGGCGTATAATGATGGCAGCCTCCAGGGACAGTTTTGAAGCAAGTGCTCAACAGTGTCCTTGTCAACTAGCCCCTCGATGATCTGGTCTCTTATGCTCTTTTGTGCATACTGGTTGGTTGGAACAAAAGTTGCATGTCTTTGTCAGTTCCCTGAGGACCACCAAAAAATCGTCAAAACCCTCTCCTGGTTGTTGTGTGCGGCTTCGTTGATTGCAACGCTCGAAAGATTCATTGATTTGGCCATCTATGTGCTGTTTTATCGCGCGTATGCTTGCATCAACATCATTCCTCTGCTTTTCTGATAAGCCGAGGTTATTAACAATAGCAAGGGTTTCCCTCGACAAACACAGGGTAAGTGCTTGTACCTTTGTCGCAGCTTCTTCGCCAGCCAGTCCTGATAGTGTGCAGTAGGACGTCCACTGGGCCTTCCATGCCTCAAAGTCAGCGCTGCGATCTACTTGGATGTCAAGTTTGGGTAAATCCGACTGTCTGAAGACGTATGGCATCTCCGGGATTCTACTAGCCTAGAGGGCAAAGTACAACAGATATAATGTCAGCGAATCGATGTGTTACCTTGATGGGTGCCTTGACCGGCACTGGGAATCACTCAGTAGGTTCAGTGTTACTGCTCGCAGCGTCATGTAGGAACAGCACGAGGCGACAACTAATAATCACGTGATCATATGTGGTACACTAATACATTCGTGCAGTGCTATTAATTATACCTAATGTTACAAGTGTGTGTGAGTGCAAGTATTCTATATACAGTATATAGTTCAGTTTCCTACAAATATGTTGCAATTTATACTGGAATGACCATAAAATTCTTCCAGCTCCACTAGAATCAGTTGGTAGCAGCCTTATTGTCAATCACCTTACCACACTCTTTTAATGGCAAATGGAAAGTGCCAAGCAGCAGTATTCAGGTGATCTTTATTGTAGTAGATGTTTCTATGTGTAATCTGCTACACTGGAATCACTGGATGTATAGGGTGTATCTCCTGATTGTGGTAGTATCTGATCATGATTTACTTTGAGAATTTAGGTTACCAACAGCTGTATAACATGCATTAGGACACTGTCATTGGAATCCCTCTTCTGCCAATGCTCTGATATTTTCAAAGAGGAGATAGGCCCTCTAAAAGGAAACAAACCCCTAACCTAGCTAGTCTGAATAATCTGTCTCCCTACCTGCTTTTGAGATTTCTGTGTACATCTATTACACTAAATACAGCAATGACCCTTCCTTGACCAGTTGAAATGTGTAAAAACTTTACAGCATCCTGGTATAAAATTACTGTATACGTACAATTTTTGAAGTGCGTGATTTTCCTGGATTTCAGGATTTTTGCGGTTCCAGAAAGCATAGAACTAATCCTGGTAATTGTTAATTTTCGAGGATGAAAATTTTGTGGAAAGCCAAGCAACCGCGAAATCCGCGAAAATTACGTACCTCAAAAATTTGTACATATACGGTATTTTCTTTTAGTGATACAATGATGTGTACAAACTGTAAATGTATGTCTGTAACAATGGAATGGACCATACACACATATATACACATGCCTCACTATGTTGTAATGTGCTTCAAATGTTACTAACAATGTTAAACTAAGTTGTTCTGTAACATAAAATTTGTACATTGTAACATCATAAAACAGCTGCTAATTTCATATGAATTAAGAAATGTAGTTATCTTGTACTTAATTATAAAAGCCATTTTTATGGTGAAAATATCTTCAATAAACATTGTTGAATATATCCACATAGCTCATAGAATTTTAAAGTTTTAATCTTTGTATCAGAGATTCTGCAAGTGTCCGCGTACGTCCGTAACACTTAATATTATCATTTTCTTGTCCAGTTAAAGTAAGTAAAATATTTTTACAATATACTATGGTAAAGGTATGGTGGGTATATATGTCCTTGTGATATTAGTATGGTGAAACAATACTGTGTACTAATAGAGTAAGCAGAGGAAGTGTGTGAATGTTTGTCCATAACAATGGAATTGACCAATACATGAATATTTGATAACCGGTATATCGATGAATAGCAGTATAGGATTGCTTTTAACCCAGCATTTGGCGTTTAATTGCCCAATCTGTTTATGATTTAGCAGACACACCCTAAACAAAAACTATATATTTTTGGGGGTTTGGGATGCATACAACTTCATACTAGGCCCAAGAAATGACTAATACTGTGTATTCAAATTTCAATACCGCCGAGCACTAGTAGCTGGCATGTGTGTCTCAAGTATTAGACACATTTTGAAGGGTGAGGGTGCCCCCCCCCCCCCAAGTCATTCCTGCCTGCATCTATACATACATGCATTAAGTAAAGTACCGTCATGTGTGAGGTGAACAATGGTAATGATCCTGACAAAGGCTGTCACGTTATGATAACCGGTTATGTTAATTTATCACGGTAAATGGTATTAACGGTATATCGCCAAGCACTACCGGCTACCAGGATAGTGTCTCACCCTGTTGACATAGTTTTGTACCAAACTATAAACTTGTTGTTACTGTGTTGAGTGGGCATTAAATTGAATTTAATTCATCTAACCTTATATTATCTGTGCCTACAGGCATGTTATAATTTTTTGGTTCAATTTGACAGATTGACTACCCAGAAATTGCTGAGGGGATTTGTCCGAGACATCGTTTTATGTCAGCTTATGAGCAGAGGATTGAGCCACCAGACAGAAGTTGGCAGTACCTGTTGTTTGCTGCTGAGCCTTATGAGACCATCTCATTCAAGGTGACTGGGTGTAGTAGTAGTGGTGTGGTCACTGTAGTAGTAGTGGTGTGGTCACTGTAGTTGATGTATGGTACACACAAATGCACACACTGATCTGTGTTGTGGAGAAATGTGATTGTTGTCTTTCACTGTTGAACAGATATCATACTATATGGTAGTACTGTAAAGCAGGGATCATGAGCTTTCTTGTCACCCAAAACTGTCCTTACGTTTCCTTCATAACAGCTAAGCAGGCATGACTAAGCCTATAAATGTGACCAGATCTCAATCCAGGTCTAATTTAAAGTGGGTCTGACCCGTATGACCTGGACAAAATGTGACCCGGATGACCCGACCCGGTTTCAACGCTGATCTACAAGAGTCTGAAATGCAAAAATTTTCTGAGTGGCATGTTATTCTCAGATACTGTACCTGAGAATGCACCAGAAACAATCTGAGAGTCTAGTGGGCATGGTCCCTAGATGTCGTGTACAAAAAAGTAAAGTACATGTATGCTCACAGTATCCCCACCCCTTACTCTGATAACCCCTGAATTATTTCCTAGATGAAGGCCTGATCCTCTGGCAAAGTTTCCGCTTCATATGCCAATAACTTAGGGAGTTACAGCCCTACCAAGTAGCAACAACAGAAGATTGATTTGTACAGCAAGCATAGGGAAAATAAATTACAGGTGAATACTAAAATGGTTGTCACTTACAACCAGAATGACACATGGAGTTGCAATTTGCACCATCCTGTTCACCGTGAGTAGGGGAATTGATTGCACCATCCTGTTCACCATGAGTAGGGGAATTGATTGCTTTGTATCACCTTTCTTCACTACATACAAAGGTGAAATTAGTGAAGAAAGATCAATTACACACTATCATTTCTTCTTGAGTAGGCTAATAAGATGATATCCAGGTATTTATTGTTAGGCCCTTTCTTCACTAAGAACAAAGCGCTTAAAAAAATTTACGGTAATGTGCAAGTATTCAATGCTATATACTATAAATTAAGGCTTGCACAGGATCACGTGTGAAGCAAATTGTTTTAGTTGGACGGTACGTAAGTGGTTATAGTCAAATCCTGATGCACTCAGCTTCTTTCGTGAGCCACGCCCACTTATCAGACGACTGTGTGCAGCCACGCCTATTTATCGATGATATGTACAAAACCATGCTCATAGCTGCCTGCTGGCATATGTGGAGCCATGCCCACTAATCGATTGCTATTTTACGAGATAGATCAAGGCCAATTTCTTTTGTGAGCCACGCCCACTTTATATCAGGAATGTGTCATACTTTTTTAAAATTATGGTGTGTTAGGTAATAGGTATGCACAAATCCAGACCTACTTGCAGGAGACGTATCTTGCTTTTTGCAAACTTACGTGGAGTCATGCCCACTGACTACCATCGTTAAGTATAGACACTCTCATGCTTAACGTGCTTATAGGCACTCAAAACGTAGCAGTTGGCGCATGCCTCACTTTAAATTGGTCGGGTCAAATCTGGGTCAGACCTGGATTGCTAATGAAACCTCAAGCATACATTTAGCTAAGTAGATTATAAATATTTAATGAACAGAAATTCAAAAAAATGTGCCATTCATGTCGGGTTTTTGCAGATCTGGTCACAAATGTCTCCGAACCCTTTAAACAAGTTTCTATGTTATTGTTTTTATTTAACCGCAATTTCTAATAACCAACTACTTACCTGACTGATGCCTCCAGCCAAGTATATGTTTAATGCTGTGTGCTTGATTTCTTCACTGTTTTATGTGTCCCATTTCTTTTTCTACTACTGTGTGGTGTTGATTTACAGTAACACAACATGACTTCATGCAATCATGAGAATTGTTTGTAATTTCTGTAGTTAGTGGATTAATTGTGAAGGTGCATCTCATACGTTTGTAATGTTATATGTGACCAGCTGAGCAAAAACTGGCTGTATTGCACATTCCTCGAATTCCATTTTGTTGCATCTCTGTAATCTATAGTAACAAAAGAGTAGACAGCCGAAGTTTCGGCCTTTTATGATGAATGTTCTTGGAGTTGTAGTGCTTGACAGTTGGAACAGTGATAAACTTGATTTGTACTGCAACAGTACGGGAAATATTATATATACGCATAGATAACCAATCATAACTCACGATTGAAACAAGCTACGAAGATTGGACTTGGCTCAATCTGTGCACCATGAACTGGTAAGTCAATCAAGGTATAGTGCTTTCCCTGTACTCCTCCGTGTTGACCAAGAAGAAAGCCATTCCAACTAAGAAATGACGATGGTGAGTGTTGTTTTTACTGCATCGTAAATAAATGCCCATAACTCATGTATCCTTTGCTGTGCGAGCACTAAACAAAGATTTTCTTACTCTTCATAAACAGGTGAATCCAGTAGCAGTGGCGGAGGAAGTAGTTGATATAAGGGGGGGCTGACCAGAGTATAGAGTCTTTGGCAGCAGGGGGTCTGGGGGGCTGTGGCCTCCCGGAAGCTGTTGCCATTTTAGCTTTCACAATGTCTCAAAATTAATTTATAGGTTAATGAACATATAGCATTTATAAGCAGTACAAAGCAGCCTATAGCTACCTGGAAGCACTTGATACAGTGGTAAGACACCGACTCTTAAAGTAAGAGGTACCTGGTTTGATTCCCGCTGTAGGCAACTTTTTCGTTTTTTTTAAAGCTACTTTTAGGAACATGTTTTTATGAAGGGTTTGACTGCTCTATTAGAGCATTTGAGCATTATATTAGAGTATATCAATCTTTATCACGGTTTTCAGCCCCACTCCAAGAAGGATAATTTTGGCGGGATATCATTCTGAGGGGGCTTAGCCTCCCCCCTTTCCGCCACCTATGTCCAGTAGTCTATAGATTTTATTGATTTGAGCTTAATTTCAGTGCATACAAATGCGATTTATTAAATTGTGCGTTAAATTTTCATGTATCATGTGTATTATTACCCAATGTATTTCAATACGGTTTTATGGCAAAATTAAATTTTGTGAAAACGGCTGGTTTTAACTCAGCGGGTCACGTAATTATGAGAACATAACATAGTTTCCGTTTAGTAATTGATAGTCAGTTTGTGTGAGAGTATATTGTGTGTTTGTGTACACTGTACTAGCCAGTCATAGTTGTTATGTAACAATGTTGTAGATTCCTAGTAGAGAAGTGGACAAGGGTGAAGGAAAGTTCTGGACAGAATGGAACAAGGACACTAAGCAGGTGTGTAATGTGTGTACGTACATGTAAACATATTACGTGTGTGCAAAACTTTCCTGAACATATTTTTTCTTTCCTTCCAGTTCTTCATGCAATTTCACTTCAAAAGATGAACACTTCACTTGTCATAATGTATTGTGTATTGTTTCCTTTAAACATGTCATGTGTATTTGTGAAGTGTTTACAATGTACATGTATACTGTCATATGGCCATCCAAATTTTCAAGGGAAATTTTCATTTCTTGAGGATTTTGATTGAGCTACAAATTTTGATGGGGAAGTTGTCACAGATTGCAATTGGAGTTAATCCTCATTCAAGATAATCCATTATACAAAAATTCCCCCTAGGAAAATCCCACTATACGGTATTAGAATAATGATTTAGAAAAAGATTTTAAGAGTGCATTAAACTCCCACCAGCTTATAATTATTCACTAATAGGGGTGGGTGTGGTCTGTAGTGCTAATTGTGGTCAGGTTTGAGGTTTTCCAGGTTGTCACTAATAACCACTGGTATGTGAAGTATGCAGATAATCCATGGTAAATCATGCTCTTCTGAATTAACATGTATTCAGGCCACTTCAAGTTGTTCCACAGGCAATAATCTGGGCTGGCAGGTTGCAATTGGCATATAAATAAAAGGCCTAGGAGTGTGGTCAAAAAAACTTACCAGTGTTTGAACCAGGGAACTCCATACCAGGAGCTCATTGAGTCCGTAGGACGAGGGAGCATGTAAATATAATAGGGTTGTGGCCTTGAAATGACATAATATGTGTATGTAGTGAGGCCATTTCAGTTAAATTAGTTGCTTCACAGGCCAATGAACCAGATAAGAAAATTACAAGTAGATTTTTGTAGTGAAAAATTGTTCAATGACCTAGAATTATCCTTACAGTGTGTAATTATCTTCTCAAAACACACTGTGGCTGTAAACAAGCTAGTACATTTTGTATGTATACAGTACAAGTTATATTATTTGTTGTGCGTTCCCATAATTAACAAAATCGATTAACTTGTGTTAATACACATCCAATAATATAATAATAAACACATCGCACAGTAATACTATTACAGGTTTGTGTGTAGAAGTTGTACATATACAAAACAATACTTACAATTGGGTCATAACTGATAATAATGTCAAGTGGTAATAACTTGAAGACGTTGATTGTACCTCTCTGTAACAAAGATAGTACCAACACTGTTGACTGCTATACCAAGGATGTTACTGAATTGTCCTTTGACTTCCATATGTTCCAAACTTAATAATCAACTGGTGGGTGGGGCTGAACACTGTGAGGGTGTTTCTATCATCATCAGTTATTATATAATCATCAGGAGTAAGACAAATAGCATATGGATAGTTACAATTGATCTTCTTAATAAAGTGACCATCTTCACTAAACACAATTATTCCTCCACTACTACCATAGTCAGTCACATACACTTGGTCACTGCTGTCTAAGGAAATATAACGTGGATCCTGAAACTGTCCTGGATTAGATCCTTTGGAGCCAAATTTCAATAAAATTTTATTATCGTTATCAAAAACTTGAACTCTACAATTACTATGGTCCACCACATATAGTAAACCTTTACTATTAAATGTTAGTCCTTGAGGATTAGTGAATTGGCCATCTCCACTGCCATAGGAGCCAAACTTTGATAGGTAGTCTCCTTGTAGAGTAAACTTCTTCACCACATGATCATCATACTCACTGACTGCTATCACATTGTGACCTACAGCTACACCTCTAGGATTGTTCAGTTTACTATCTCCACTTCCTTGACCAAATGATTTGACCAACTTCATATCTTTATTTAGTATCACTACATCTTTATTGGTTTTGTCTACCACAACAACATCATCATTAGTGGTGGTGGTAATATCCCAAGGCCACTGAAACTTCTTCCCTCCATATTGTGTGATCAATTGACAATTTTGTACTTCAATTTTAGTGTAGTCTCTCAATGTTGTTGTCACTCTAAAACAATACACAATTGTGTTAGTCAATATTACCACAACAACAAGGACACAACTAATTTTGTTGTTTATGAACAGTTAGTAAGCCAGACAAGCACCCATACATGGTGTAGGGGTACAAGTCTAATTTCTTAATATTACATGATAATTGTATGTCTTGAGGAGGTAGGATATGTGTTGTGTGATTCTTGCTTTAACTACATATACTTGGTATTTCACATGAATCTCAATAACTACAGTAGCGTAAGTCGCCAATTATCGGCACCACTTCATCACGCAATTGTAATTCCTTATTTCAATGGTGTACCAACTTCTGGTTTGAACTATCTCTTGGCGCACCAAATTTAATTATTTCACGTGAGTGAGCATCTTGTTATAAGGAAAATCACAATGCCTATTGTGTGCCAATTATCAGCATGGGGTACCTATTATTGGCAACTGTACTTCCGTAATTGACCAAATATCGGCACAATGTGAGATTTTGTGTATAACTCCATGATGCCTCCTTGGTTCTTCATGTGGGAGGTGCAGTCCTTGGATAGCTCCATTTCACAAAGTTTTACGAAGATGAAGCCAGCTGTTCGAAAGATATTCAGGTTAGACACAAAAGCATACTGGTTTCCAATATTGTACACAATTCCATGGTTAACCTGTATAGCACTTTAACAACAATAATCACTGAATGAAAATGATTGTAAGAAATGTTTTAGAGGGTATAACAGCCCATTGTGGTACTGAGTAGCCTCCATATACCCGGTAGCCTCTATACTTTACAAGTGCCGATAATTGGTACCTGTCAATAATTGGCGACTTATGCTACAAAACTAGTAAAATATACAGGGTTTGTTGGGGCCAACAAATATGTGACCCACTGAGTGAAAATTGGCCACTGTCTAGCATTATAACTCCAAGACTATTCATCATAAAAGACTGAAACTTTGGCTGTCCACTCCTTTGTTACTAGACAGAGAAACAGTAAAATGAAATTCGAGGAATGTGTGAAAACTGCCGGTTTTTGCTGAGCAGGTAGCTCTTCACAGTTCACATAACCTTCAAGGTTATACATTGTTTGTTACACCCTCTCCTTTGTTGGGAAACTCATCAAGTCACTAGCTATTTGTGTGGATAACAGTACAAATCCTTGAAGCTTATTATGATAAACATCATGTAAATATCTACTGAGTACCAATGAAACAAATTGTTTGCTAGTTTTGTATTTTCACTATTTGAAATGTCAAATACCTGTTAAGCAGTAGACCTGGTGTACATCAAACCATTAAATTAAGCATAATGCTCTCCACTGGTTCAGCACACCCAGGGGCGTACGCAGGAATTCTGAAAAGGGGTTTCCACTACAGCTAAGTGACTGTTATATTAGAGTAGTTTATATTACCTGACTGCTCTATTAGAGTATCTCAATCTTTTCACCAAAATCATAATTCAGAACAATTGCTATCATGTTCAAACTATTATTTAGCTAAGATAAAAGTTTAAAATGTGTCCTGGTACATGATAGATTCCAGGTTCTGGAAACCTGAAGTTTCAATTTCTTAATGTTTCAAGTAGTGTGTAAAATCTAAAAGGGTTTCCTGAAACCCCTGGAAACCCCCCTGACACCACAAAATTTGAAGCAGCAAACGTGCATGTTGATCACCTTGAAATTTGGTGTTCATTACCACAAAGTCATATTCTAAGTTTGGCACAAATTCAGATAAATAATTTATTCAGAGTTATTCAGAGTTCTATTAGAGTATCTCAATCTTTTCACCAAAATCATAATTCAGAACAATTGCTATCATGTTCAAACTATTATTTAGCTAAGATAAAAGTTTAAAATGTGTCCTGGTACATGATAGATTCCAGGTTCTGGAAACCTGAAGTTTCAATTTCTTAATGTTTCAAGTAGTGTGTAAAATCTAAAAGGGTTTCCTGAAACCCCTGGAAACCCCCCTGACACCACAAAATTTGAAGCAGCAAACGTGCATGTTGATCACCTTGAAATTTGGTGTTCATTACCACAAAGTCATATTCTAAGTTTGGCACAAATCCATGTAAAAGGGACAGATATTTGTCACACCTACTGTAGATGGTAAACCACTTATGACAATACGTTGAAACTCACCCTGTGGATAGCTAGGTTAACCATCATAGCTAAAACCCTTTGTGGTTTAAAACAAGATACAAAGAATAAACCGACATGGTGTAAATTACTGGGTCAAAATACCCTTATATAGCTATAGATCATGTACAATCACTTAGAATTTTAAAAATGTATTTGTCACTTGAGTAGTCCCTCATTTTACAGCCATTGATTATCCGAACATTTTGTTATCCAAACTGTGGAAATGATGGAACTATTGGAGAATTTTGTATGGAGTTCTGTATTATAAATTTCTATTTTCCAAACTTTTCAATTATCTGAACTCACTCAGAGCCCAACAAGTTCAGATAATGGAGAGAACACTGTATACATACCTTATTCCCTAATCCTTCACCACTGAACTGCTGCTTAGTTTCTACCTTTTAATTAAAATTCTAAATATAATTTCATAAATCTAACAACGGAAAATCTAGAACATTCCATGTGTGTTCTATTAAAAGTGCTCGAACAAGTATGTCTTTTATTAGAGTATAATTAATAAATGGTCAAACAAAACCCAACACAAAAGAATTGTAACTTCTGCCTTCCATAATCATCATTGTACGTACATCTGTAGATATGGACTATTCAAAAGTCAGTTTTTAGCAAAAGTCCACTAAATTCACTTGCTATTTTATTAAATATATACATAGGTGGTGTATCATGCAATGCACAAAAACACATTTAATTATTAAGCCACAAGTCTGGTTATTGTGACATAAGACAAAGAACTGGTTACACACTTTACAATGGAAAAGGCTGATAAAAAGTTAAAGTCTACTGAGCGGGTGACAATACCTAGCTCTCCTTGTCAACCTCGTAAGTGTTACAAGATTACTGGATAAGACTGAGTCAAATATGCTCAAAATTTTGCCCAAAATGCTAGTTTCAGGAATTTCCAAAAATTTTCACCTATTATACTTTTTCAGTGTTCCTATTATGCTTGCATTATGCTTCAACATTTGTTACAATTATCTTGGAACATTTTAATCAGTGAATGCTCTATTACAGTATTTCACTATAAAGTGACTGTTCTATTAGAGAGTATTGGTCTAAGGAGCTATGTACAATGCATTTGAGTGCTCTATTGCAGTTTCGTATCGATCTATTTTCATGGAATTAAGCTCCATAGCTTGAAAACACTCCAGCTTATTATGCCTTTATTATTATTTTATTTGTAATTGCTCCATTATGTTTGACGATTCTGCGATATCTAGTTAATGTTACAGAGTGTGTGTGTGTGTGTGTGTGTGTGTGTGTGTGTGTGTGTGTGTGTGTGTGTGTGTGTGTGTGTGTGTGTGTGTGTGTGTGTGTGTGTGTGTGTGTGTGTGTGTGTGTGTGTGAATGAACGTGTTGATTATGCTGGCATATTAATTTTGATGAGGACCTATTACAGAAGCATTCTACTGAAAAATGAGTGAAGCTGTTGCCTGCAATGTACATGCTTTACACTATTGAAGTTCACACTTAGTGTGTTGTGCGGCCAAGAAAGCCAGTACTCCAGGTGAGTATATTTACAGGAAACGATTTTCATGCATACATAGCTCTGTGCTCCCTTCTCGAATTGGAATCATTGTTACTGCAAATGGGCTCCCCCTTCAGTACCCCACATATCAAATTTTGAGCAAGATTGCTTAATGCACTCGTGAAATATAAGCATTTGACTGAATTTTTTGTTCAGGGGGCTCAGGAGGCTTAGATGATTCTTTTCGTACACTTTACAAAAACCATTATAAAATGCAAATGCATAGCTCAATTTTAATGAGCTTTGGTATACTAAGAACGTATTGCTGCACAATCACATACCAAGTTTGGTGCAAATCTCTGACGATTATTAAAAGCTGACTTGTTGTCAAACCTACAGGGTAAACCACTTATGGGAATAACTTAAATCGGTGCGTATAGGTTGACCATCATAGCTCAAACCCTTTGTGGTTTAAAATAAATCACATTGATAGCTATAGAGTTACAAGGCAAAAATCAAACAACTGTAAATCGCGGGGTCAAAATACTCTACTAGAACAGTCATCGTGAAGTAAAAAAGTGTATGAAAAATGTCAAAAAACTTACCAGTGTTTGAACCAGGGAACTCCATACTAGGAGCTCATTGATTCTGTAGGACGAGGGAGCATGTAACTCCGCATACTCACAACGTAAACAGCAAAATTCAAACATGGCGGACATTTCTTAACATAGTATATTCCTTATATAGTAAAAGTTGTATCGTAGGGCAAAGAATTACATAATAATCATGCCACAAATATGCAGCGCTTGGATTAATTCATAAAAGAAAGAGATGGCAAGGAAGGAAACATCAAGGAAAGGGCTTAACTAATGGAGTGAAATAGTGACAAGATGTTTTGGAGACTGCTAGGAAACATTTTTGCTTACGGTGTAATGTAAGTGGGCCGGCTATCAGTCCACGGTGGCAGCACAGAGTATCTGCAGTAAATACTGTAGGAATCAAGTTTCATCGCTCACTGCTGGAGCAAGAAGACTACAGTATTGTGCTAGTAGTAATGGGTTTAACGAGCATGCACGGTATGTATTTATCCTTATACGGTTACTGTTTAAATTACTATTAATAAATTGCGATGCCATGTTTGAATTTCGCCATTTACGGAGCTACATGTTCCCTCGTCCTATGGACTTGATGAGCTCCTGTCCATACTGAACATCCAAATCTTTAACCACTTAGCCACTGCTAACACGGCTGTTCACCTCACTTAATTTCTACTATATAAATGCTAATATCTATCTAATCCAAAACAGCCAAGCTGTAAAAAAAGAGTGCGGCCCTGAGAAAGGCTATGGTGAAAAAAGATGCGAAATCCAAGGTGGCGGCCAAGAAATGGCTGTGATGGTAGGTTTAGTGTTGCACCGCTTCTCAAACGGAGGATTCCAGACCCTTTCCAAATAGTGATTGCGTGGGCGGCCGATAAATATACACAGCCTATTATAGCCCTGCAGCCACACTATTCACACATAAACAAGCCTAAATAGTTATAAACAGGTACAGCAAATAAATGTTTACCACTTACCACTGCATTCACTGCTTTCTTTTAATACTGTCACATGTTTATTACTGTCGTTAATGATTGATTGTGGGTTTAGGTTATCGGCAAATAACTTCCTCTTTGTAGCCGATACCGATACTTGCAAAATCACCTTAAATCGGCTGTTACCGATTATTCAACCGATTATCGGTGCAACTCTAGGTAGGTTAATGGTAAAAATTTTAATAACGACAATTCAGGTGAATTTTGTGCCAAGACCAAGCGGCACCAAATTCACCTCAATTGTTGTTATTAAAATTTTTACCATTAACCTACCATCACAGCCATTTCTTGGCCGCCACCTTGGATTTCACATCTTTTTTCACCATAACCTTTCTCAGGGCCGCACTCTTTTTTTACAGCTTGGCTGTTTTGGATTAGATTTCACTTCTTTTTGTATTTGTATACCCCAAAGTCGGCCATAAAGCCGGCCTATGGCCGGCTTTAGGGCTTTCTAACCTGTCATTTTTTCTTTACTACAGGAAGAAGAAAAGATGAAGCAGGGTGATTCTTTGTAGCTAACCTCTCTGCAGGGTGATCCTTCTAGCTGATCTCTCTACCGGATTACTTGTTTGTAGCTGAACTCTCTACAGGGTGATTTGTTTGTAGCTGAACTCTCTACAAGGTGACTTCTTCTAGCTGATCTTTCTACAGGGTGATTTGTTTGTAGCTGAATTCTCTACAGGGCGATTTGTTTGCAGCTAAACTGCTACAATGTAACTTCTTCTAGCTGAACTCTCTACGGGTGGCTTGTTTCTAGCTGATCTCTCTACAGGGTGACTTGTTTCTAGCTGAACTCTCTACAGGGCGATTTGTTTGTAGCTGAATTCTCTACAGGGCAATTTGTTTGCAGCTGAATTCTCTACATGGTAGTTTCTTTGTAGCTGAACTCTCTACAATGTGACTTCTTCTAGTTGAACTCTCTACAGGGTGACTTGTTTCTAGCTGATCTCTCTATAGTGTAACTTGTTTCTAGCTGAACTCCCTACAGGGTGATTTGTTTGTAGCTGAACTCTCTACAATGTAACTTCTTCTAGCTGAACTCTCTACTGGGTGACTTGTTTGTAGTTGAACCCTCTACAGGGTGATTTGTTTGTAGCTGAACTCTCTACAAGGTAACTTCTTCTAGCTGATCTTTCTACAGGGTGATTTGTTTGTCTCTACAGGGAAATTTGTTTGCAGCTGAACTCTCTACATGGTAGTTTCTTTGTAGCTGAACTCTCTACAATGTAACTTCTTCTAGCTGAACTCTCTACAGGGTGACTTGCTTCTAGCTGAACTCTCTACAGGGTGATTTGTTTGTAGCTGAACTCTCTACAAGGTAACTTCTTCTATCTGATCTTTCTACAGGGTGATTTGTTTGTAGCTGAATTCTCTACAGGGCAATTTGTTTGCAGTTGAACTCTGTACATGGTAGTTTCTTTGTAGCTGAACTCTCTACAATGTAACTTCTTCTAGCTGAACTCTCTACAAGGTGACTTGTTTCTAGCTGATCTCTCTACATTGTAACTTCTTCTAGCTGAACTCTCTACAGGATGACTTGTTTCTAGCTGATCTCTGTACAGGGTGACTTGTTCCTAGCTGAACTCTCTACAGGTGATTTGTTTGCAGCTGAACTCTCTTACATGGTGGTTTCTTTGTAGCTGAACTCTCTACAAAGTGACTTCTTCAAGCTGATCTATCTACAGGATGACTTGTTTCTAACTGAACTCTCTACAGTGTGATCTGTTCATAGCGGAACTTTCTACTGGGTGATTTGTTTGCAGCTAAACTCTTTGCATGATTGTTTCTTTGTAACTGAACTCTCTACAAGGTAACTTCTTCTAGCTGATCTCTCTACAGGGCAATTTTTTTTGTAGCTGAATTCTCTACAGGGTGATTTATTTGAGCTGAACTCTCTACATGATGGCTTCTTTGTAGCTGAACTCTCTATTAGGTACCTTCTTCTAGATGATCTGACTACGGGGTTACTTGTTTGTAGCTGAATTCCCTACAGAATAACTTGCAATGTAATATAACTGAGTAATTATACATGCAGCTGAATGCTTTATTAGGGTGACTGTTCTATTAGAGTATCTCGATCTCGCATTTGCTGCATGTAGTTGCCTTTCGAATCATAACTCAGTGATTTGTAATCCTGCTACTGCAAGAACTTTCTATGATGATTATTCCAGCTACATACTGATTTTCAGCTCGTTGCTCTAAGCGGTTTGCCTGGTAGACACAAAAACTAATAGTTTTTTATTCATAAAAATCGATCGCGTAATTTTAACACAGGTTGGGTTTTGTTTCATATCTCCATGGTCTTTATCCCGATTCCTTTCAAACCACAAAAAGGCACTCCTACGATGGTTGCTCCATCTACATATCAATTTTCAACTGATTCCTCCAAGGAGTTTACCCTGTAGGTGTGACAGACCTTCGACCTTATTTTACGCAAATAATCAGTCATAACTCCGTGAATGTTCATCGGATTCCTACCAAAGTTGGTACGGAGATCCGCCTTAATGAGCCCTTTAAGTGTGCCAAATTTCAGCCCAATCCGAGCATGCATTCGTGTTTTATGGCAAATTTTGCGAAGTGTGCGAAATGAAGATGAAGAAGAAAAAAAACGAAGAAATTAAAACGAAATTTTGTTCGCTCGTATCTCGGAAAAGCTGGAGCGATTTTCTTCAAATTTGGTATGTAGACTCCCCTAATTGGGCGGCACGTCTCTAGAAAATTTGGTTACAACCAGATAAGGAATCACAGAGCTACATAGGTGTGAAAATTGCGTTTTCTTTCTTCCTGTTAATATACTCACGGTGTGGCGCGCCAGCTTCTTGGGCCGCACGACACACTATTGTGTGTCTTGATTCAATAGTAAGAGTTCATTATTTCATAGATGGAAAAAATTGGTCTAGAACATTCCGTGTATTCTATTAGAAATCCTCAAAAAATGTGTGTTCTATTAGAACATTACAAATAAATTCTGTATTCTGTAATACAATACTATTACAACTTCTCTAGTATTCCATTGAATCAAAGCCAATAATATTATAGCCATTTTGGTACAGATTGGCGGGGTTGTACACTACTATTAAGACCTACTTGTGCCAATCATGGGCCAATCTTCATATTTGTATGAGTAGAGTAATCAGTACACAGATACAGATCACACTCTATAAGAAAGGCCAGTGATTTTTCTAGAAATCCAACCCAGAGGGTGTAAAGAAGGGTCTGGAGGTGCTTTCCAAGTTGATAATTCCAATTTTTTTTGTTAGAGTAAGTAGTCGGTAACTCTAATAGAGCAGGCACTATTTTATTGTTTACGTGATTCATGAAGCAGCCAAATGGGCAAAGTAAGCTAAAAGTATTACTGTCTATTCGGAAGGGGAAAACCATGGGAAATAAGAAATAAATATTATTGCGCGCATAATTGGTTAGAAGTTTTAGCACACATAGTATAATATAAAACCATATTAGGCTGGTGTGTAGTCATGACTACACTAGTTATCTGCTTGACCACCTAAAAAATCAGATGCTGTGAGTGCTGCTTCTAAAACTGCATTCCCATCAATGCTATCCCTTGTTTTAAGTAATAACCCATGCAAGTGATTTGTCTGATATGTGCACCCATGCTCTCAGGTCAGGCCTGAGAGCATGGGTGCACATATCAGACAAATCACGAGGGCACGTGATACAACTGATACATATTATGCCACTTAGCCTGCAGTAGATTAATCACTCAAACCAATACGAGCTAGACCAACCACTGAATTTATTATATAGACCACCTTGTGAATTTTGATTATGGAACAGCAGTAACTAACGTTGTGACTACGTTTGTTAACATGAATGGGCAAGTCCAGGGTTCTATCCAGAAATTCTTGAGTGGTGGCCTAAAAGTTAACATGAACTGATATGCTGTGTGTTATATTAGGGCATATTGCACATGTAACAGTGATATATGTAAGAATTGTACTGGACAGATTTAAGAGGGTACTGGTCAGATTTTAGAGGCACTGGTCGCCACTGCTGGCCAGTGTGGGAAGAACCCTGCAAGTCCTAACAGTATTACGAAAAAGTTCAATCAAGTGATTTTACAAGTATTTTAAAGTCACTGCATTGTTTTACAGACTGCTCACAACATTTATTAAACATCTACAAGTACACAGAAAAATTTGGAATTTTCAACTAGAGTAGGGACCACAGCACATCGATAAAAAGTACTGAAACAAGCTGGAGTAGTGTACAATATTAAATCACAGTAAAACAATAAGAAGTGTTATATCCCTACTGTGCTCAAGATACCATAATGGAAAAATGCACAGTAGGGATATAACATTACTTATTGCTTTACAGTGATTTAATATCATGCATTACTCCAGCTTGTTTCAGTAATTTTTATCGATGTGCTATGGTCCCTACTCTAGTTGAAAATTCCTGTATACTTGTTTGTTAACTTTTTTGTAAATAATTATCTGGTGAACCCACGCATACCGCATCTGAAATGGCGCCGCGCGCCCCACACCCCAATTATCATCTGAAAAGTGAAGTATCCATTACGCTTCGTTGTCAGCAATGTTCAACCCATTACGCAGCATTTCGAGTCAAGAACTGTTCGAAAAGCACCTCTGCAATCCACGCATACCGAAAGAAAGAAATGGTGCCACGTGCCCCAGTTATATCAATTATTGTCTGAAAAGTGAAGTATCCATTACGCTTCGTTGTTGGCTATGTTCAACCTGTTACACAGCAGTACAAATCAAGAATTGTTTGAAAAGCACCTCTACTATCAAAAAGCCACTATGACAAATACGGACAATTTCCTTTACTAAGGGAAGCCATCACATGCTATCACCAAATCGACACTTTTTGCTGTTAGCAAAGATGAATGGGACACAAAGGAGGACACTGGTAAGTCCATGAAAAATGCATTGTACGTACTGCGGTGTGCCAAAAGGCACCTGTTGGGCTGAAGCGACATCGACCAGTGAAAAAATCAAGCCCATAGCCTTAGCCGTTATCGAGTTACGCTTGTCAAAAGGCATCAGTCAGTTACTAGCCAGTCAGTCAGTTACTAGAAAATTCCGTTAAATAATTTTTTGTAAAAAAAAAGTCCGTAGCAACTTGTTGAAAGCGTTTCAGGTCGATCTGATAGCTTGTTTGGGCTTAGTTTACCTAACCAATACTGCCTCATCAAAATCGAGGCTGTTTTTTTGGGTGATATTATTTCGTGGGCCACGCCTACTCCTTTTGGTCCCTACTATGTATGATAGGAGTATGCTTTGCTGTAAAGTGTTTCCTCATGTTACTTGAAAAGTGGGCGTGTCTGTATTCGAAAATGCAGCAAACCACTTGTGAATATGCCATAGCAGTAGTTCTCACCTCTTAAACCAATGTTTCTCAACTCATAGGATAGCAAGGGTGACAAATCACTTCATCTGAGTGTGTAGGATGCAAAATTGGATGCATGGTTTTCATCATATGATCAATGATACATTAACAATCGATTTCGGCTTGAGTTTTTATATAAAGAAATTGGCGGTACTATTCCCACATCAAGGCCATGGTAAATGTAAAATGTACCATAGCCAGCCATGGTTTAACTTAAATGTACCATAGCCAGCTAGGGTTTATAAGATATGTACCCTGAAATTTGCTTTCGAAGTTAGGTGGCTTCATGGTACATATGATAAGTTATATCACAGCAGGAGTACAATGTATCAGGAGTCCCAAGGTGAAGCCAAGATCAGTAGAAAGTTCCACTGAACCAAAATTTTGTAACGATCTATTGAAAGCATTTAGGGTCATACTGGGCTTGGGTATACCTGCCCAAGCGCCAGGATGGTATTGTGAAGCTGGTATTTGGGTGATTTGTTTGAAGAATCAAACCTCCGTGATCCCTATGGTTTCATTGCATGAAGAAGGAAGAAGACTAGCTTGATTGAAGCTAAAAGGAAAGACAAGGCGCAAACTAGTCGGAACCCCTAAAGGCACATCCCACAGGTGAGTTTGTTATTGTGGCATAGAATGGTGGCTGCACGCTGTTTCTTTTGGCCTCCAGTCTTGTGACTGTGGTCAGGTAGGCAGGCTGGCAGTGAGACTAAAATCCAAGTCTTAGCAATTTTTACTATATCCGGCCGCCTTTTAGCGTTTTCTTGTTTTTAATGCTGTATTTGAAGTTAGATGTAGTAGTTGTAACATGGGCATGAGTGATTCGTCTGAAATATATGCATGAGCACGAGGGCGCAGCCTGAGTGTGTATATTTCAAGAAAATCACGATTGCCCATGTTATAACTAAGATATTCCACTTGGGTGACTCAACTGCAAGTGTGGGAAACTACAGGAATGCTTTGCGAGTGTATTTATATGGGACAATGTGAATTTTGATTGTGGATGACGTCACAAGAAGGCACTACTGAGAGGCCGAACGTAAGTGTACTGACACGAGTGTACAGATTGCTTCAATTGTGGGTATGCAATTAAACACAGGAAGCCCAAATGCAAGCTGAACAGCTCATAATGAAGCTTAAGTACACTATAAAGTACTTACTATACTAGCCATGAATAAACTAAAGCAGTGAATATGTATACAGCACTATAATGGCCTAGTCAATTAAGCACCACACCTAGTCACTATGGGTGTGTGGTGTCAAAACAGCAATATGTCTATAATATAAAGATTCAAATGCACTAAAGCATTTACTTTGCTAGCCACGACAAGGCCGGAGGAGATGGTCCGGTTGGTCAGGCCTGAGCCAGACCAATAATCTGGAGCTGAACCAACTAGCTGACCAGCTTGAACTATATTACTCTCGTGCAATCTCTGGACGATCATATCTACACATAGCTACGTACATTTTACAGATGTTGTTGAAAATGCATGACACGAGTAGTTACCTAGTTTCTCAGTCTAACTAAAGCACAAAATTACACGTATAGTACTTCCAATTACCTTACAGTACAGCATAGCATTCGTATTGTTTCGTATAGAAATGATTGTGGATTCTACGTATGGTATCACGTATGCTGAAAGTTGGCATTTATCACGTGTAAGGCAGGTGCCTTCTTTGATTCTAAACCAGCACACTTATATCACAATTCAATCTTCAGAAAATAATCATTAGCATTTCTTGGCTTGTCTCTCTTTGCTTCTTTTACTGGGCAAAGGGCTGGCAGTGACAAACCAGGTGACTCATTCCGCGGCAAGAAGCTGTACACTCATACATTACATGGCGGCCATCTGGATGAGATTTTGAGTAGAAATCACTCCTCTTCAACTACCCACTCGTCCTGTCGAGATACTGAGCGAACTCTCAGCCTTACCCATATCTCTATTAATATGCGCCATTTTCGAATACTGATTGGTCTCGTGACTGTCCACCAGTATATTTACATGATGATCCGTTCACTTCATACAAACCAACATAATAGTAGTATAATGCATTTTTGTAGCTGTGTAGCCTTTTATTGTAGCTGTGTGAATTCACTGTATACAGCTAGCTGCCTAGTCGATACATTATAGCCTAGCTATAATAAGGGGCCATGCTGCATGGGTTCCCTGTGAAATTTGGGGGAAAATTTGCAAGTTGCTAGCTAGTTTTGCTTTAAAATTTAGCATCAATTTTAAATTTTAAGGCATTTTCGAGCCTTTAAATTGCAAAGATTCTGCAGCTCCTGGGGGTTGCACCCCCAGACCCCCCTTGAACTTCTAATTGCTATAACTAAATGAACACTAGCTGAGCCATACAGCAAGTTTCATGCTGTGTCCCCTGTATGCCAGGTCTACAATTTCCTACCTATTATACATAGTAAAGAAAGTCTGAAGAGCAACAGATAGGCTTGAGTATATATATATAGCTAGCTAGCAGTGAAATATCACTAAAATTGCATATCTAAGTGTCTAGTTTTCAAACATTTCCTGTGGGGGCATGCCCCCAGACCCCCCTATAATGCTTGTGCTTTGCACTTCACAGAGTGTGCTTCGCACACTGTGCAGCAATTCCTCTCTCGGCAATTTCAACATTATAGTCAATGGCCTGACCAACTCAATTTTCCCTCCTCCAGCCCTGCATGAATAAACTAAAGTAGTGAATATGTTTACCAAATCAATTAAGTGCTATGCCCATGTAACTAGAATGCAAATCACAACAGCAATATAAACTATTTGTTTTATACAGTAGCATCTGAAGATCGATTGTGGTTTTAATAGCGTGGGCTAATAGCCATCAAAACGTTGTCCATACGTTAAAACGTCATTAATACGTTACTATGCTTCAACACGCAATGTTAGAAAACTTGCGATTGTGGGATGGAGTTTATATTGTTATCATTTTTGTACTAAGTTAAGCCAACTAACTTCGCTATTGGGAAAGTAAGTTATTATATTAAGTTAAATACTTAGAACTGTAAGCTACCAACCTATTTCAACGTAGCAGTAGTAGCTTTGCTGTTCCATGGTCTGTTCAAAGGCTGATACGCGGTGGGTAGAAATACGCATCCACAATCGCCCAAACAATTATTTTGTGCCTTCATTATCCTTTAGTAACAACCAACTACTCTATCTTAGCCTATGTACTAAGCTTAGCAACCTCTACAAAACCGAGTCCCACAATACAAAGCTCTATGTCGCTCAATATAACGAGTCAAAGCGCATTGATTCTTTGAACTGGCTGGGTATCAAAGTCATTGGCAAACCGCTTTCCCATGATATTGCCCGGGCAATATCTTGATATTGCAATATGCGAGTTAAACACCGAGCGGCGCCTTTGAACGCCCACGCTAAAGTGGTATATGGACTAATACTACTCTGTTAATGTGATTTTCATTTTGTAAGATGTCTCTAGGATGATTCTGAAAATGGCATTAAAGAAGGCTTGGGGGATCCCTACTTAAGATGGCGTTGAAATAATCAAATGAAGCCTTACAAGGCTAATGTGACATCATGTTTGTAGCCATTCACGAAAAAACACGGAAAACTATAAAACAAAGCAAAGCATTTTGAAATATTGAAAGAACCAGCTCTATCAGACTGTCAGGCTACTATTGTTGATACAAGTAATGATATTCACATACTGCAGTAACTTCATCACCTTGTCAAAACTCTGGTAACTTCACAGGTGAACAACACCATCGCGTGATTTTTACAGAGCGTGCCCTGGCTAGCTACACTGTCTCACAGTTCGCAAAATAACTTTATATTTATGTACTGTAGACCCCCAAAATTTGGCAGAGGCACTGGGGAAGCATTTCTTTATAGGGCTACGGTTTGATGTTTCGAGATTCGCTCTTGAGGTATGTGTTATCCCATGTTGAAAGATGCGGGTTTGCATTTTAACGTTGTTATTGTTAAAATAGAATCCATACAGTTGTTCTACAAGGTGAGAAACCATAAGAGCCAAAACAGCTTAGTGCTAGGTTGTTTCTAGGTGGAGTTATTTTAAAAATCGGCTCGTAAGTTCAGAGTTTAATAGGCATGAAATTAAAGTAGGTTATTTCACGAAACTTGGCGTGTTAAGCTACAACATTACAGACCATCATAACAATCCTTTAGACCTAGGCTACATGGTTCACAAGTGGAGTTCTCCATCACCCTAAAATAGCTAATTAAGTGTGTGGGTTAATAATTATTTTAATTGCGACAAAAGGGCATTGTACGGCTTCACATAAGTACTTCAGTGCCACCTTTACTACAGTATAGCGGGAAATTTTCGAAAGGTTAAAATTTTGAAAGAGTGCTTGATTGGAAATTCGAAAAAATATTTTCGAAACAATACCTCTTTTCCGTGCTGTACAGTTGGTAATTAATTCAAGGAGGAAGCTAACAGTGGTTGCGTTGATCACATACATAGCTAGAATTTGCTGCTTTGATTGTTCAGTATAGCTAGATAAACACCCAATCTGGCTTTGAGAGAATCTCGTATAGCTATCCTAGGGTCTTCCTTTGTAGGTTGATTGGTTGATTTTGTCTCAGTAGCCTGCAGATTGAGCCATAGCTAAGTATATGGCATTTTTCAGCCCTTATAGCTAGATGTTTGCTGATAATTATAGTCTTTCCTAGTAATTTCTGGTCTCTCGAGCTCTTATAGGCTTCAAGACTCATTGTGTCATTCGTGCTCACTGATATGTGTGCGCGTGGTAGCTATAGCTACATTACTTGTGTGTGGCCCAGTGCCTAGCTATAATGCATTAGGCCTATAGCTAACTGATATTAGTAGAAAATATGCATGCGTGTACTCGCAAAAATCATTTATATATACCTATCTATACTTTCTTTCATTGTCACTTCAAAGCTGGGATGTACTATTTTTGAAAAAATATTTTCAAAAACACATAGTTATTTTCGAAAAGCCTTTTGAAAATTTCCTGCTATACGGTATTTGATAAATCTACACTAATAGGCAAGGACAGAACACACTGTCTAGCTAACAATCAGTAATCAGATCAATTTTATTAACTACACCAAATAGGTGTATGATTTTTAAGAAGTAATATAAAAATTGCCAGAGATGTCTACCAGTAAGTGTTGTATTTGTAATCAGGCCCATATGCAGGGTTTTCAAAGGGGGGGGGGGGGTTGTTTTGAAGTGGTAGGTATCGGATCATGCTGGGGTATGGGGCGCAATCCGCAGAGCTGAAAGGTTGTTTGTGTGTTGCATTAGGCCTCTGACAATTTCTACATCATATTTGACCATCTCAGCAAAAGCCACCTAGTTCGTGAAAGATAAAATTTAAAATTTTGGTGAAATCAATCAAATTATGCACGCTACGAAGAAAAGTTATGCAAGTTTTAATTGAATTATTATACTGAGGAAAGTCAATTAATCCTATACACCATCTTATTTGCCTGGTCATGGAGAGTGCAAAACTCTTTGCTTCGTTTCTATAGCTCCAATGGTATGCATGTTACATGCCCTTGTGCTAGAAGATAGTCTTCATTTTTTTCAATAAAATCACCAGTATGTGCAAGTTACACGGCTAAAATTTCATTGATTTGCCAATATCCATGGTGAATATTTATACAAACCCCAGACTAATACAAACAGAAATTATGAATGCAAATGTTAGCACCTGTAGTTTATTTTCAGTACAGTCACTGCACAAATCAATTTCCTTGCCATTCTTACTTATGTCTAGTACTATAATTCCAAAACTACTCACCACAATAAGCTTAAATTTTGGTGATCTATCCTTGAACACCGTAAATAATGCTAAGAAAATAAAAGACATTGGTGAATCAAACTAGGAAGGTTTTGTGGAGATGGTCATCCATTGCATGCTTCAGACACCTTGCAGTTAAGTCAATACATTAAAACTTACTTAAATGGACTTCCTGGGATGGATTCATCTCCTACTAGCACAGACAAGGTGTGGACACCGCCAACTCTGGGAGTATAGGAGACTTCATAGTGATCATTGCCAGTATCTTTGATGGTAGCTAGTTCCGTAATGTGAGGTTTACCACGGTAGTGAACTTCAACTGTGATAAAATCTGCAACATTTGGTACCCCTTGACCATTTGAATCATTGACTTTAATAGAAAAGGTGGTTGCACCATTCTTCTTAAAAGGAAACATGTTTTTCATGTCTTTTACGGTACATTTTTGTGTATCAATAGGTGTAAATGTTCCTAAGCGAGAGAATCTTTTCTTCACCTGATGACTGCCATAAAATTGTATCTTCTCTTGCTCATCAACTACTGGATTTAGGTTTGCATTGGTTTTCATTTCTTTCAATTTATTTCTTCGCTCCAACATTGATCTCTTCATGGCCAACACATCTTTGCTAACACCTCGTTGTAGTTTGTCATCGATGAAACTCCAGCAGCTCTTCAATTGGCTTAATAAAAAACACAGTTCATCTTCCTGTACTGTTAAACCTTTAACCTTTCCCTCTGTATCCTGTGTGATCTGTTGTTGTAACTGTCTCTTTCGTTCATCTAGGGCAGCATGAAGGGTATGAAAGGCATCATCCAACCTGTGAAAGTTTTCTTCTTTCCTGTTCTTCACATCTTGTCTTTTGCTCTTTACTCCATTGATGGCTCCTTCTACTTCATCTATTAGTTGCTGGATACCAGGAAGAGCTTCCTGCAGTGTCTTCTTCTCACCATCAACAACATCAGAGATCACATCATAGTCATGGTCCTTGTGTTTCTTGATGATGCAGTCTCGACAGGTCAACACCTCTTCACACCTGCAGTACAACTCTAGTGGTTTGGTAGGGTGGACGGGACACATCTCAACCTTCTCTGGTATGATGGATGGAATATCAGTAGTACTGCCTTCCCTCAATTCATCAAGTGAGCGGATTTTGTGCCCACTGGTATTCTTCAGTCGTCGATGTGACTTCTCACAAAAATCACACAGAAATATAGCACACTCGCTGCACGAAGAAACTGCTGCTTCTCCTTCCTCGCAACTTTGGCAGATGGGGGTGACCTTACTGCTCGCTTGCTCTTGTAGACGCACGATCTCCACCAGACGAACGGCTGAAAAATGCGATGGTAACCCTTCTACAGCACGTGGAGTAGATAGCGCAACCTTTCCTCTGCACAATGGACACTCGAGCTCGTGTTTCGAAGCCTCCAAGTATGGCAATCGACCCAACCATTCTTTAAGGCAGTCAGTACAAAATGAATGAAGACAAGGGAGTATCTTGGGGTCATTTAGAAGATCTTGGCAAATTGCACAAGTGAGCTCTTCCTTCACCTTTTCCCATTTAGTCGCCATGTTTTTATCGGACGTGTCGGTTTGCAAAATTATTTTAGAATGTTCTCGTAGCTACTTATGATTATGATTACTTATGTTGCATGCAGCTGCAGCTGGGGGTAGGACATGACGTCACGATAAATTGCGTGACGTACCCGTGCTGTACATTTTGCCATAGGTCCGTCTTTTTGCAGATGATATTCTTAATTACAAAACAATTAAAACACCACAAGACCATAAAATACTTCAAGATGATTTAAACTCACTAACAAGATGGGCAACTGACTGGATGATGGAATTCAGTAGCAGATCATAGCTAATGACTTGCCCAATAAAGCAACAATGGTGAAAATGCAGATAGCAAGTTAATGCAGACACTCATGAAAAATATGACTTAACTGCAGATTACTAGTAACTTTATGGTTGTATGCTTGACAACGTATGATTCATGGTCAAAGTTGAACCCTTTCTTCTTGGCCTATTCAACCCAACCCCAACTTATAATTAAATACCAAAAGTTCACTCATTAACTTGATGGTAGCTACTAGCTGCAGGTGAACAACTGAGTTTATAGCTATACACTGGGAAAAATAACATTATAGGCTTAAATATCAGTTAGATAACACAATGACAACGACTTTTATTATGCTAAAATAATGTAGGTATATGAGATTCTTAGACTCTACATGTGAGGCCGGTTGCATGTACATGAAAATTCTGATAAATGTACTCTATATTGTAATCGGCTGCTGTTTGGTTATAAATAATAAAATTATGTGCTTTAAAGTTTAACTTAAAAGCTATTATAGTTTTCAACAAGAAAACTCTGCTAGTATATACTGGCAAGCCAGTGAGGTGTGTCAACATTGATTCTCAAGTAAATGACACATTTAACACTACTTACCACTTGCTTCCTCTTAATACTCACTTCCCTGGTTTCTACTGAGTTCACATATCTATGCATGGTATAACACTTAAAAGACTGTTCAAGCTACAGTGTTTATGACTAGATATATTTAGCTACAGGCTGTGATGTGGTTATGTACAAAATGTGAAACCAGATCTAAATATAACTTTAAGTTAAAGCAATAAACTATTTGCTGAAAGATCTTACAGTATACAATAACATTAGAATTTGCAGTTACATGCTTTCTAGGAGCTACAGCGGGAAGCTGGCCGGGACTTGGCCACTAATTGATGTTCCACTTAATATACCGTGGTCTGTCACTTTTGCCACAGCAAACTTGAGGAGGTTTGCAAAAGTAGCATAATAATGTATCTTATTGCAGAATAGGGTGCACTTACAAATTACTAATGACTACTAGACTGCGAGGAATATAGCATTAAAACACAATGCTAGACTAGAACATTTCAAAAATACTGATTTAAAAGTTTATTGAATGAGGAGTTCATTACAGGAGTGTATTGAGACAATTAGCTATACTCTTAATAAGATCATGCATGAATGGAATTACATCAGATTTGGCTCATTTATAGTACTATATTTAACCTCATCCTGATTTTTTATTTATGACATTTCCCATGGGGAAATCATTAGAAAGTTGCAGTCATGGTCCTTTTACAAACCTGTAATGAACTAAACCACATGTACATGTCATGTTTGTCATGTACATTATTCTATTAGAGTAATTGCTGGAATAACTATATTAATGAGATCCATGCACATTGCCAGGTTTTTCACCACTCACGGCCAGGATTTTTTGAAGGGGGGTTCCAGCACCAGCATTGAGTTACTAGAAGCAGGGGTCTGGGGGCACAGCCCCTAGCCGCTGAGAGACTTTCAATATTTTAATAAATCAAAACTCAGCAAATTGCTATATTTTATGCAAAAAGTACATTAATTATGATGCATTAAGTGCCCCTGGGATGAAGGTAGTACTAGATAAAGTCACCTAGTGGAAACAGACAGCATAACACATAGAGACACATATAGTAATCTGTAAGTGATGGTTATATCTCACTGTGGTATAGAAGCCATGAATCCACTGATACAAATGACAATCAAAACAATATAACTATACAAATATGCATAGCATGAATTCATTTTGCATAACACAAGTGATAAATTACTGGAGCTCTATATCTTTAAACACTGCACACCAAAGCTATAGCAGTATAAGGTCATGCTAAGTTTTGCATTTAATGTTGGAATGTCTGAAAAACTTCATATGGACATGGATATTTACATGCATGTTCTATTAGAGTATACCTGACTGCTCTATTAGAGTATATACCTGACTGCTCTATTAGAGTATATCGATCTTTTTAACAAGTTTTGAAGAGGGCTCATGTTACCTCTGTAAATCCTTCCCTGAGAGATGAATGTAAGTTTTATCAATTGTTGCGCTGTGCCATTACACTATATTGCTCTCATTTTGTCCTGCCACACTAAATGGTGTGTTAGGATCCTACTTGCAGAAGTCTAAATTTTACAGGGGGGGTTCCTGAACCCCCCGGAACCCCCCCTCCCTACGCCCCTGCAAGTTGCAGGCAGAGCTAACTCAACTTAATGTTTGGTGCTAGCTAAAAAGCATGGCCAGTTGGCAACTGATAGCTGTATTGTAACTTCATTTTGTAGCACCAGATCAATCAAGTTACTCTCTTCAATTACACTGAGTATCAGATACTGAACAGAGCAACGTAACTCACCTGGTGCTAGGTAGCTACTGTAGTACAATCAGGGCCGCCCACAGGGGGGGGGGGGGATTTTTCCCTGGGCTCCAGCCTGAAAGGGGCCCCAGGAGGTCTCATGAAGGGCCCCTTGAATACCTGTTTAAAAGATCGATATACTCTAATAGAGCAGTCAGATCTAAATACTATAATATCTATATGCTCTAATAGAGCAGTCACAGTATTCTTCAGAGGAGCAGTGTAAGCAGCAAGCTTATAAATAAGGAGATATGGTTGGTGAGGTGTAGCTATTGTTATTGTCAGCTTGTAATGATCTTTTTTTTTTTTGGTTTTCGAATTCCAGGTTGGGTGAAGTTGTGATTCAGAATGGAAACCTCCGCCCCACTTTAACTCTTTGCCCTGGGCCCTTAATTTCTCTGGGCGGCCCTGAGTACTATATCCATTGACAAAGATGCATCAGTGAGGAAGAATTAAAAGACATAAAATACCAGTAGTTGGTAATGTCTAAAAAAACAATAACTATATAGCTAGCATAATTATTTTATTTTATATTTTGCTAGCTAATAAACCGCAACAGCTTTGCAAGTGTACGGTGGATTACCAGAGGATTACGGTTCCCGAGTAATCCTCGTGTCTATCAAAAGCGCACGAGTGATAAAAATTTTTTTGATCTTGTTGGATTGCGAATAGGAGGTGGTGGAGTGGCAGGATTGATTGATTGATGTTTATTAGCTCTGGACAGTCGGACAAGCCGCTCTTCCCTATCAGAATGGTCGGAAAAGAACAGAGATCGACAGGAGAGGCCACAGAAATCCCGCGCTGGAGTCAATTGATCTTGCTGGGTTAGTCTATTTGTGTATGGCACCAAACCTGGGGTCTATAAATCTATTATGGTACCATCTAGAATAGCCACGCATGCCTTTGTATGCGCACTATTTTATTTTCTTTATTGCATATTAATTACCGTGAGAAGTATACTGTCTGCAAGCAAAAACTGTGGCCTTTGAGTGTGGGGTGGAGGGAAGAACTGAAGTGAGCCCTTACCACAAAGTGTACAGTGTGTTGTACTAAAATTCCTGTTTATTGAATAACCCCATACCTCTCTTGTAACATTATTTGTGAAAGTCACTTATCATACCTCTTTTACTGGTAACCCATTAACGGCCACTGCCACTGTATGGCGGCATGGCTTCATAACTCACTCTATAATAAATTTTAGTCTCACTATAACTTGTAAAATGTGTTTCAAAGCAAGATGCACTTGTACCGAAACAGACACGTTCATTGAGTCCCGTTACTGGGATAACTGGATCCTTCCTAGACTAGTACGTGTTTGTTATGTAATAGTGTAAAGTATAAACTTTTTATAGTAGGCGAATTATATTGCTGTAAGTAAACTATAGAATAGTTCTTTGGAGTGTAATACACCTTTGTAAATTGTTGGTTGGGATTCTGTTGTTTGTTCAGGCTGGGTTTTTAGCATTAACTTCTATTAATGAGGTTTAACCCATTCGCAGCCAAATTCTGGCTGAATTGCATCATAATAACCATCTATATAATCTAAATACTCACTATAAACTAAAGAAATTGACTATGTTGTTTTTGTTTACATAACAATAACCACAGTGATACCATTAGTACAATCATAAGTGTAGTACTCATGACATAATTTTTTTTGATATAGTGCCATTGCAGATTTGACCTTTGGTGAATTTTATGGCATTTTTGCCCAGAAATTTAATCATTTTTGTCTTTATCTTCACCTGACCTGAAATTGAAAATGACTGTTCTATTAGAGTATTTCAGTACAAGTGTATGTTCTATTAGAGTATTTCAACAAAGCTCTGTATAAAAATGTATGGCCTTCAGTTACCATAATAATTCACTTATCTTAGCACTTTTACCATTGCCTGAGACACATTGGGGTTTGGATAACCGAAGTTCCACTGTACCTCCCATAAAGGCAGGTAAACTCAAAGAATTTTGCAAAAGTGATTATAACTTCAAAATGGAATTACCTATTAACTTCAAATAAAACCAAGTTGTTTAGTTCAAAAAGACCTTTACTTTGGTACCATGTTTTTTTAAACACATCAATTAATGCCTCAGGGAGAAAAAGACAGAAATGGTCAAATTTCTGTGCAAAAGTGGCCACAAAGGTCACCAAAGGTCAAATATGTGATGGCACTATATCATAAAATACATGTATTGAGGAATACTATTGATGTGTAGAGCTTTAATAGTAGTATCACGCCATTACCATGGCGATTACAAATTTCGGGTGGAATAGTATACAGCAATTCATGTAACACTTTCACACCTCAGATCAAAGGAGCTGCCCGGGCTACATTTCGTATGTAGCCCAGCTAGCCGGGCTACATACGAAATGTAGCCTGTCTACAACTGGGCTGTGATTATATAGTCGTAGATGCCGAAATCGATTGTGGGGATCGAATAATACTCACTTGATTAGGATGCACAACTTGGATTTCACCTTGAAAACCACACAAACGGAGAGCGTTTTGTTACCCTTGCCATCCTACGAGTTGAAAAACGTTGGGCTAAGGTGAAAACTAGTGCTATAGCTTATTCATTCGATTGTTTCCGCACGTTTTCGAATATGGACACACCCCCATCACGAAGCTACCACTTTGCAAGGAGTAACCACTCTACAAGCAAGCTTACCTGTCTAGGCCTTTAGTGAACTACGTAGTTTTCCCATAAATGATTCAATAGTACTGACTAAAACATTAAACTTGCGTAACGGAAATTCTCCGTGATATCTCTAGGATATGTCCGTTTATCATAACCGAACGTAACCAGAATGTACTAGCTGCTGACCCATAATCGAAAATTTTAGGTGTGCATATATAATACATCCGGTGGCTACTCTTGTATTGGCTTGGGTGATTGATCATCCTGCATAGGCTATCAGCCTAAGAAGTGTTACATATTAGTTGTAACACGGGGCATTCAGCCTGAGAAGTGTTACATATTAATTGTAACATGGGGCATGCCTTCTGCCCTCGGGCCTGCAGCTCTCGGGCAGTCGGGTATACACATCAGGCAAAGCCCTCATGCCCATGTTACAAATATTACATAAGGAGTTGAATGATACTAAGTTTTATGATGTTTGTGCAATTATTGAAAATACAAATTGAGGTAAAATGTATGGAGTTTGTATTGGAGAAGTCAAAGTGGCCCATCCATCCTGAGACCTTTCCAACAATTAGTATAATCAGTCTATGTCATGATCTAAGGACAGAGAACAAACAAAGGACACCAGTAATGTATAATATTGCTGATGAACAGATAACTTGCTGAATTTTGGGTACTTCCTTCGATAATAATTAATAATGAAATACAACTGCTACTGTTTTATACTTATACCTGGCCTTTACTAGTGGTTATACCTGGTTTACCACTATAGCCCAGTTTGTTCCTCCCAAACCTTACCATACTCTAATGCAAACCTCTTGAGTATGAGCATCATTAGCGTTGACTAGCCATACCTGTAATTGAGTGTCCAATGCCACCTCCCCTTTGTGTACAGCTATCACCAGCAGCTGTAATGGCCACAGCCGGGTGATTTGTTGCAGTGATGTGGTTGTATTTAACCTCAAAACTTTCAATGGAAACTCCCTATTCCAATTCCAACAGTGTAAAGTGCTCCTCTAGTTCATGTCTGTACAATTTGACTCTATGTCTACATTTGTGAATATGTAAGGACATTTGTCCTCTGCACCTTCAAAATTAAATTAAGGTCTGCTTATACAATTTTTATTGTGTCACCTTCATTGATGTATGTGTTATGTTTTTGTACATTATTCAGGATCCTTATTTTATGAGAAACCATCTGGAGATCAACATACTGTATGAATGCAAGTTGTGTCTAACATTGAGGTATGTAAGTGTGTGTATGCATGCGTGCGTGCGTGCGTGTGTGTGTGTGTGCGTGCGCGCTTGGTGTATACTTATGTGTACTTTTGTGTGAATGTACTAACTTATCTATTTGATATCTACATTACTATACATAAAGTACACTTCCCATGTTATCAACACAGTCAAGATTGTTTGTTGTGTAGTTCTGCCTTATCAATGTCATCATAAAATCCATCAAAAATTATTGTCCATGAATGTGCTACCATTTGTGAAACTTTTGCAGATTGCAAGATTTTGTCAAATATCATGTCAAATATCATGAAAGTTTTCCCATAAATGCGGTGCTAGTTGGTGATGAGCAGATTGGTGAAATTTGTGAAATTTGCTTGACAATTAAATGGCCTGTAGTACCCCAGTTTCTTTCATGAGCCATGCCCACTTATTGGGATTGTGCGTCACTGTCTGTAGCTAGACATACATGGAACCACACCCTTTTAGGATGGTGTGTTGCAGCAGTCTGAAGGTATGCACGAAGCCATGTCCATTGCTCTGTGTACGCTTATGTGGAGCCACGTCCACTGTAATTGATTGTCAGGTGTATGTATAATTGTCATGAGCCACGCCTGCTTAATTGTTTACATGCACATTTGAATGGGTGCTGCCATACTTTTGTCCACTGCAGATTATAACCGTGAATAAGTTTGTTTACCCTGCCGCGAAAGTTGTGCCATCAAAACTTTCCCTTATATGGTAGTTTCCCAGCTCGAAATATTGTGCATGTATGTACCGTGCAGCCTCCATGCATGTTTACTGTAACATGAGTGTTTCATGTATGTGAGGTACATGTACCATGCATAAAGTGACCATCTTCCAGTATCATGTATGTACCATGCATAGTACATGCATGTTGGCATGGTGCATGTAGAATCCCACAATGAAAACTGACGCTCGGTCATTAGATTATAAATACAAATTGAAACTTCAAAGTTATTGTGTGTGTATGACTGTTCTACATACTGTAGGTGATCCCAAGTAGTCAGTGATGCTTCATATAGCAGAGTGGTAGCTATTACAGCTTCACATAGCAGAGTGGTAGCCATTACATATAGCAGTAACCATAGCAATGACATACACTATGCATGCCAGGTTTTGGTATCAGTGCATGTTATGACATCATGTTGACAAAAGATGCATGTTAGTATTCATGTTACATGCATGCAACATGTAGGAAACATGTCTGAAATTCATGGCTTGTTACATGAAACATGCTTGTATGTTAAGGTTATGGAATAGTCTTAAAATGCGTGGGCGGAACAAATTACAAAACCTGCTTTAAACCAAGCAGGGATAAATAATTTCAACAACTGTGTTGTGTTAGCAATACAGGTAATTGTGCTTGTTTGTTTTACTGCAGAACAATGACTGTTCTTCGGTGTGTGGTAGCTATGTTTTATAAAAATGTGCTGCAGAAAACCAGACTAACAGATTACTAAATCCTTATAATTTCAACACAAGTGACTAAACAACTAAAATATCTAGGTCCTGTGGAAGAGATTTTTTAAGTTAGTGGTTGTATAGACGTTTTATTGAACTTTTAGTAGTTTTTAGAGTGAAACAAACTCTTTGAAGGCTTGTATCTGAGTCACTGGGAAGAAACACGCCAAAAACGCTTCCACAGGACTTAAATTTAATGCACAGTATCACTATGCCCCAGGAATGCCAATAGAGCCTGCAGCGGAAAAACATGGTAGTGACAGCTGGAGCTGAGCGGCTTACCTGTGTTACTACAACAAATTGCAGTGTTCCACCTGCCTCAAACTACACTATAGCTACATAAAAACATTAAATATGAAGGGCTTCAGCTTCATTTAAAACTTGTCATGCTGCTAGACTGGTTTTATGGGCTTCTCAAAAAGTATCGATAGGCATTCAAAATTTTGATTGATTGCCCGTGACTATACCGTAACCTTAACACTGATGACATACATGTTTAGGAGATCCTGTAGGTTGCATGTAGCATGCATGGTACATGTATGTACAATATTTCGAGCTAGGGCTGAAACAGAAAACATATTGGTTGACTTAAAAGAGTGTCTATGTATTATTAGAAAAATTTGGCATAATTTCCTTTGATGTCCTTTAATGAGGTTACTAATCCAATAGAAACCTAAGGTGGGGTCACTAACTAGTTAGTAACCTGTGGTCTAGTTGTCAATTGAGATTAAACAAACACCAATTACATGTTCCTATAGGCATGCAATAGCTGGTACATACCGTAGGTAGGGAAATTTTTGTGGTAAAAATATTTTCGTGGTTGGTCTGAGACCATGAAAATATTTTTAACGGAATTTTTTTAATCACGAAAATTTTTTTACTTCAATTATGCAGCTATACAAAGTTATTAAAGTAAGCATAGTATTAGAATAGTTCTTGTGCTTATAATGCATTATTTAAAAGTATATAGTTAACAATGTATCGCCCTCGTCAGTATCGCCACACACAAATATAATTCGCCGGTGCCTATAAACAGCTGGCATTATTTACAGTCCAGTGCTTCGTTTCAGTTTTGGTTGCTGTAACTCCCGAGCTTTGCCTCTTCGCGTCTGAGTCAACCTGAGTCCCTTGGTCAGCAAGTAATTAATTCTGGTGCCACGCCCTGTTCTTCGCGATCTGATTGGAGGCCATCAATTTTCCAGCTACACGGCCGGGTACATTACCAAAAGTGTATCTACAAACAAACCAAAGAAAGATAACTTTGAGATACAGTACTAAAAAAAAGTTTGAGTAAAAACTTTTTCGTTGGTTGTCTGCACCCACGAAAATATTTTTACTCGAAAATTTCTGAAACTAAAATATCTATACACGAAAATTTCTCTGCCTACAGTAGCTAAAATCGGTAAGTCATACTACAACAAAATACAGTTTCACTGAAGTTTTGGCATTGATCCAAAGTTAATAATATTAGTACCTCCTGTTATCTGAAGAACTGGCTGTATACAGCTCTCTTTTTGATCAACAACAGGTTGGATATGTTGTTTTCCACTTGCAACACTTGTCTTTCTTGAGGATGCCTCTTCACCTGATGAGGTAAGCTCTACCTTTGGTTTTTGTTGCTCACATCAACTCCATAATCTGAGGTAAGCTCATTAAGCTTTGTAGTTGTTCTCTTATATGCCCTCATACCTTCTTTACTATAGTGGCCATGTCTGGCTCATTATCAACTGTTTGTCTATGCCACTGTCAAATAGACGAGTAGTGTAACTTTCTCACAAGCTGTGGTTTGTAATAGTAGCCACTATACCCAGCACTTCTTCATCAAATCAGGAACCACTTTTTGTAAAGTGTTATGGCCACATGGTGTCCTTGGATACCAAATATCACCATCAGGTTTAGGAAGAGGTCGAAGAACGAAGCGTTTAGGGGCCATACACATCTTGTAAATGTGGACAAAACATCATTTAGGATATTTGGTATTCTCATACTGAGTTACCTCCTTTGGCTGCTTTGAATTACTGCTTAACCCTCCCTGATTTGTTTTTGACACATCTTCTCAATAGTGCAAATATGTACGAGACCCTGGCTTTTCAATTAGCTCAGTCTGAGAGGGAGAGTAACGAAGGCGTATGTGCTCTTTACCACTTCTTAATGGCAGACCGATGTATGAAGCAGCACAGTTGGAGAATCATCACCTAACAATTTCAGGAACAATCTCAGGTCCCACAGTTGATTTTCATCTTCCGAATTCCACTGCTTCTTCAGTAACTGCTTGTGATTTGGGTGAACCATACACACATTGCCCTTCACTGTTGTCACTAACCACTCCAGGTGTTGCACAGTCACGAACGTCACTAACACCTCGACTAAGAGCTGAGCTCTTGGCTTGCCTGTAGATATTCGATTTTGTCAAGTACTTTAATCACTTCTTCGTCAATAATAAAGTCTTAATCCACACAGGTGAGAAACTTTCCTACACTTTCTGGCTTCAGTACTTCACTTCCAACTCCACTTAAGGGCTCGAAAAAACTTTCCCATCCTAACGAGATTGGATCTTGTCTTCGCCATTCACAAAATTTACTGTTCTGGCTACTGCAGCTTCCTTAGATTGCTTGGAAGTGCCGTAGCTAGTTTAAATTTTCTAAACTACTTAGAGTGCGCATACAAGGTTTCTATGTGATGGGCCGAGGTAATTAATTGTGGGTAGCCGAGCCCACATCATCAGAGGGACACTAAATCACGTAGAAACCTTGTAGGCACACTCTAACTATAAAATAAACACATTCAAGGGACTTCATTTCAAAGTATTACATAGTAAAATATTACTGTATAGTGACAGTGTTATCTAACATGTCTTGTAGTCAGGATGAGTGGAAAGAGTGAGTGTTGTGTTACGCATGTTACAAGTGTTAACCAGCTTGAAATTATAGCCAGTATTGTTATTCAGGGATAGATGCATATTTAACATGTTCTTAGCTGCATGTTTTATTTATTTATTAAGGCTTTACAGCACAAGTGCTAAAGGTCTGTAGGACACCTGGTCCTACAGCCTGTTTAAAGTGTTTGTACATGTATAACTGTTCGCAAGTTGTTTTTCTAGAAGAAGTACCTACCCTTTATGGTATACCAGTATTGTAAAAGCACCACTGCAGTGCAATGTGGAAAAAGAATAGCACAACGGTGTTAGTTGTTTTTTTAGTACTGCAAAATCATTTACTAGTTCTAGTACTCGATTTTAAGAGCAGTTTTAGTTACTGTAGACCACCAATTATAGATTCCTTGCTTCCTGTCACCTGCCCTCATGGTAATTTTCGAGCCACATGCAGATTTATTATTGCATTTGATAGTCACGTGAGCTAAATATTAATACTGGCAGTTGTGTGGTCGTGTCATTGGGATGAAGACTAGGTTATTGGATAGTTGGACTGATGTTACATACTATAATATAGTGTGTGACATCTGGCCTAATACTAGTAGTGAATCTCTTCTAGTAGCCATTGGTAAACTTGAGATGCACATCAACACGAGTCCCATTCTCAATCTGTTATTACCATTCAGAAAATTCGTACTGTTAAAGTTGATGGTACAGAGTCAGGCTAGTAAAGTACAGTACCTAACTAGCACATATCTCTACAAGCATGGCAAACCCAGCAGCCCTACATACATACGCAGCTAAATGCCTTTCTGGAAACACTACTGAACACTTCCGAGTCAAATCTAACCTTCTAGAGGTTTGAATCTTAGTAAAATCTGTCAAATTACAACTAACTTTGAATCTACAGTGTAGCTCTCCTGAATTTAAGAGAAAAAGGTTGATGTTGTGCTAGCTACTTCTAAAAACCAGGCACCATGCAGTTAGCTAACTCATCTGGACTTAACCATTAGGTTTTTGGTCGAATGTGCAATTATACATAATTAATTATTTTATTGCAATTCTTGGATTTTGTAATTCTCGGATTTCCTAATTCATGAAATTTTCATAATTTTTCAGTTACGTTGCTATGCACTGCTAAGGAAGTGCTTGTTAAACAAACTGCTTTTAACAACATATTACGCACAGAAGTATCTTCTAAACTGTTTTATAGTTCAACTGTTGTGTTTTTTCCCACAAATTCTCTCAACAAAGCCTCAGAGCTGCTCTTCATTTTCGTTCGCATACGTAGGGGATACGCCCCTTTCCCAACTCAAGGGGATAGGCTATTCCTGGTAGTCTATGAGGCTAGCATTGTTGTTTCTCAATTGTTAAATGCCTGTAAAACCCGAAGGGAAGGTAATTCACAAAGTCTGAGGAGACTCACCACACCTGTATTTCAGACCACCAAAAAGAAACCACCTTAGAGCAAAGTTTACCTGTGCGGAAGTTTAGTATAGCATACTTTTATTTCTTACGTACGTAAAAGCTACTTTTACCATTTAACAATTCTGCTCACGTGGGTGCATACGGAGAAACATAGGTAGATAGATAGGTACACACACTTTTATGAAAACAAATTCAGTAAACCAGGTGCGTGCCTGGTTTAAAAAGCAATTTAGAGTTAATGGGCTGCCTTTAATGTTCTTGATATTAAATAATAGATTTTAACAATATGATAAATAATAGCCGCCTGCCGCATGGTATTTTTTGTCTGACTAGGACGGGAAACAAGGTATTTACAATTGTTGGCCTTGGTATTAGTTCTAGTCAGTGGCATATCTACACCCGAGCATACCCGGGCATTTTCCCAAGCATCAGTTCACCTTGCACGGGCATCAGAAAATCTGCTGGCACGGCAGCCACACATGAAAATACACTGTTCACAATCTAATAATCATTACGATTCTATCCACTACGGTGCCATTGACTTTGATTATAGCAAACGCTTGTCGCTTGCAGCGAATTTTTGCATGGAAAATAAGCGCTGTGCGTTTAATTAAGTCTGACTTACTAATAATAGTCCCATAGATTACAAGTTTAAATCTGAAAAACAGAGATGTCCCCAATGGTGCCAATTTGTTGTCACATTAAAGTGATGATAGTTTGGAGTTGCCCTGTTTACAGACCGCATGAAATGGAAAATACTCAAGACAACTAGCTGATTGGCTACTTGATTTCAGTAGGTGGAGGTCTAATGCTGAATAATCAATGCCCGGATTTATTTTGATACAACTACGACGAAGAAATGTCAAGGGAACAGCATGAGAGAATTGCTGTAGTAAGACACTTTGTCTGTAGGACCACTCAGCAGGGTGTGCCCAAGTAGAGTTGGTGGCTGGTTACAGGGAATTGTGCCCCTACTGAGTAGAATGAACCGGTGTCATGACAGTTTTGTGATCTGCTCAAGTACAGTCAGTGAAAGAAATCTATCTGTTCAGTAGTGTTATTCATTCAGAGTTGAAGAATCCTTATGTGTGGCACGTGATGCTACAGTCCCACACTTGATACATGCATTGTAGCTAGGGACTAGCATGGAGTAATTGTAGACTGATAAGCTATTCTATATGCATACAGATAAAAGTTAATAACTGTAACTAGCCATGACATGGGCTTGAAAGTAACAATTTAATGAATGCACATGATCCCACACAAGTTGTTCACTGGACTAGATGTACAGATAATGGGCTTGCCTGGTATCATGCTTGGGTTAGATATGCCCCTGGTTCTAGTACCTCCTGTTTGTCCGGTGTTTGTAGAAGTTTTAGTTAGTTTAGTTCTAGTACACTCAGTGTACAGGAGTTTTAGTTAGTACTAGTTTTAGTACCCAGGAGTTTTGTTGACAGTAAATAAGATGAAGATTTTTATGACTTCACTTGCAGACATGAGCAACTTCAATAAATTGTGATAATTGGTAGTGGTCTTTGCCTTTCAGGTTTGCTTTTGTCTGAAACCTTTTAATTTAGTATTAGAACCAAAAGTTCAAGAAATGTTTTCTTTAGCTTTAGTTTTTGAACCAAAAATTCTCACGCCCTGTAGTGTTGTTTTGGCTAGAACTAAAAGTACTTTTAGTACAGTGGTTTATTTTTACGTAGTTCTAGTATACTAAAGCTAAATCAAAATTATGAGGTGTTTTGGTTCTAAACTAAACTAAAACCAATGGAAATTTTGGTTAAATAACTAAAACTAAATCAATACGGTAATTACATTTATTCATTATTCACTTGGTATAGCTACACCTGGAGCTTATAAGTGCCAAAGAAACAGAACTAGAGAATTCTTCAACATTGGCTTTGTGAATTGGTGGCTTATAAATGTTCTCACTTCAGGGTTTCAAGGAGATGTGTATCATTCATTCAACAATACAAATGTACAGTATTTGCTTCACTGTAGGCCATTACATGTTGTCCCCTGTGTGGTTGATCATCATGCTAGTCCTCTATAGTACAACCATTGTGAACTTGTAGTGTTATTAAATGTGTATAATTCACTGTAGTTATACTCAACTATACATGTTGAAGATCATCATAACTAGAAGGTGGCAGCTCATTCCATTCATTAACAATTCTGCAGAAAAAAAAAACATTGTTGGCAGTGTGAGGTGTTAGTTGTTGATAATATGAAACATAATTTGTGAAATTGTCAGGTGGTGAAGGTCTGTGGCAAAAAAAATAGTTTGGAATTTGCATGGCTGGTTCTTGGTGGTTAATTCTAGATAAGAGTATCATGCAGTCTGTTCCTGTAGCACTTCTATGAGTGGTACACAGGCATCCCAGTGCTGGCTCACTGGGTGGCAATAGCTGTGTTTCATAGCTGCTGGAGGCTTTGCTTTGTGTGTGTGTGTGTGTGTGTACATGTACGTGTATGTTTACTTACTAATCTCACTACCATACAGTGGAACTTTTATATAACAGACACTGGGCTGACCAAAATCTTACTTTTATAAGGAAGTTGTCCTTTTTCAGAGGTAAAAGTGTATTGCTAGAGGTTTATGGGGACTTAAGAAACTGTAATTTTATGGAGTATAGAATCCTTTACACTGAGGGTCCATTAACAGTTGTATACTTGCAGTTTAGTCTTACTTACACTCATGCTCAGTCTTGTACACAAATACACACTCTAATCAGTCAAATGTGTATATTATTATTATTGTATACTACAGGGTAGTTACCTTGCTCATACTCAAGGAAAGAAGCACCAATATAACTGAGTTTCGTTGTGATTAACAGCTGTCCATAGTATGTGTGTGTAGAGGGGTGTTGTGTTGTGTGCGTTCGTGCATGTGTGCGTACGTGCGTGCCTGTGTGGGTGTGAATATGCATAGTGTGCTATGTTTGCTGTTATATCACATTCATCTAGTTCAGAGAAAGTCCCTTTGACAGAGCTGTATGTGTAGGATAGTGTAGTTGTCTACCAGAAATAGTGTAGGAGGTTACTTGATGATCCAACATCTCACATGTGTCTAGCATGTAGTGAAGTTATAGTCATCCTGTCTGGTTTACTTAGAATAGCTTTTTTTGTCACCATTAGCTTTTACCGAGTTACGCTTGTCTGGCAGCATCATAGCTGAAACCTAAGTGTAATGGTCACTTTGCTATTTCAGTAATTGATAGTTGGGGTGGGCATTCAGATGAAAACAATAAGGTTGGCACTATTTCCATTCTAATGCAGTAGTATATATTGATCCACCAGTCATAGCAATGTTACGAAACAACAAGTATAAGGAAACATTAAGATTTTAATCGATTAGGGATCGAAATAAAATAAGAAAGGTTGCCTACACCTGAAGATATACCATGGTACACTTAATCCCTAATTCAGTTGTGGGTGGCTTCACCGTGAAATTTGCAGGGCCTGAAACAAGCAAACTATCACCATAAAGCACTTTGTACTAACAGAAATCAATGAAACATTTTGTTCTCTATCCTTTACAGCTCACAGGTATAGGTGTAGCATGAGTTCCAAGTTAGTGCTTCAGAGTACTTCATTTGCACTTGGTGCAATGGCACTGGGTTTGCTTGCTGTTAGACACTGTTTACCTATTCACAGTGTTGGGAGTAATGCGTTACTTATGTAACGCGTTATGTAATAGTATTACTGTTGTGGTAATATAACGAAATATGCTATAAAAATAGGTAATATAACTAGGGCTAAAACGAATATACCGAATATTCGAATTCGTATTCGATTCGACTTCGTTCGAAGGAATTATTGAATTCGAAACATCGAAATTACAGTAAAGATGGTGGACACTAGTAATGAGGAATCTCTGTCAGTCTCTACAACATCAGACACTGGACTAGAGATGTACCAATAATCGGATTGGTGATCGCGATCGGTTGCTGATTTGCCTTCCATATTCAGTAATAATGGGCACAAACGCTCTATGAATCTATTAGTTTGCATGGCCAGCTATCAAAAGCCTTTTTGCTCGCTACAAACAAACAGAAAGCCTCTCTACACTATTCTATAAAATGCTAAGTTACGAGAAGCCATACGACAGCGCATGTGAGTACTGCTATTAGTGTTAAAGTATTCTTACCCAGAACAGTAGCTGTTAGCTGCACTTTAAGAATAGAAAACTGCACTACAGGAAAACTAAAGTGATCACCTGTATATTACAGCCATCTTGGTAACTAATCAAAATACGGAGTAATCCAGACAAGGGAGCATGTATCATAGTAAAATATTTGTGGTGCCTAATTGTCTGGGTTGTGTAATAGAGGCCACACCACCATAAGTAGTTGTGCAATATAGTAAAGTTACATCACTTCTCTTTTCTCAATGCTACAAATCATTAGAATATACATCATGTAGTAGCTGCACCTGTAGTTCTATTTGATTTACGAATATACAATAATTTAATCGGTATATAATCAGTATCAGCTCTTTTAGGTACAAATTAATCAGATATCAATACAGCTGAAAAATCTTTATCGGTACACTTCTAGTAGCTACATCATCAGACACTTTTACTTCATTTCAAAAGCTGCCTATATACTGTATCAAATTTTAATGATCTTTTACAATTGAATACAAATAATAAGAAATAACACATATACACTGTATAAGAGTATTACACTATATATAGAATATTCTATTATTCGTTCTTGACTAAAAATATTCGTTCTCTTTCATTTAGAATATTCGTTTTAGCCCTAAATATAACTCAAGTTACTTTACTTATAAATGTAATGCATTACCTAAGTAATATAGTTACTGTAACAAATCTAATATCGTACAGTACAATAGTACTGTATATTAGGGACATCGAAGGTGTGGGGGCAATCTGTGACATAATATAACCCAAAAACCTGCCACGATTTTTCCTCACAACGACATGACAGTATTCGTTGGGTAAAACCAAGCCCAAAAGTGTCTTCAGATTGACCCGAAACATTTGCATCAAGTTGCTACAGAATTTAGAAAAAATATATATTCAACAGAATTTTCTACTGCCTGCCTGCCTGCCTGCCTGCCTGCCTGCCTGCCTGCCTGCCTGCCTGCCTGCCTGCCTGCCTGCCTGCCTGCCTGCCTGCCTGCCTGCCTGCCTGCCTGCCTGCCTGCCTGCCTGCCTGCCTGCCTGCCTGCCTGCCTGCCTGCCTGCCTGCCTGCCTGCCTGCCTGCCTGCCTGCCTGCCTGCCTGCCTGCCTGCCTGCCTTAGCACAGTCGCAAGCCTAGAGGCCAAGCAAAGCAGCGCATGGCCACCGTTTTCTGCCAAATAACAAACTCACCAGTGGGATGTGCCTTTTTGGGTTCCTACAAGTGTAGGCCCTCTGTGCCTTGTCTCTTCTTTCGTCTTCAATCAGGCTGCTTGTCTTCTTCATCCAACAAAAGCATATTGAGGCGTTAATTTTCCTTATCAACACTTTCTTTCAGCAGCATATTTAGATGCCACAAAAGTTATTTCAGAGCTGGATTTCAGAAGTGCTTCAGTCCTGGAGCTACTATAAGAAATATACTAGCTAGATATCTGCAACTTTACAATTGGGATCCTGTTGGTGATAGGTTTGCAACCACGCCCATCATGCCCATCAATTAAAGATCTAGGTGAACTAATTGCAAAAGAGTATGGAGACCAAACTTCTTAACAATCTAGCTATTTACTTAACAGTAAACAAGATGACCTCACCCCTCATTGGTCTAGCTAGCTGCACACCCTCAAGATATACTTTAATACAACAGTCACTAGATACTCGAGTACATAAAAGGGATAGGAAACACAATAACGTGACGTCACAAAATACGTATATTTCTATTGGAATTCCGTGTTACATCACGAATATACTCGTTATGCTTGTTGCGCTTGTATCAAAGAGAAACAAATTGTTGTAACGACAGAAATTTGTAACCAACGACTGTGAAACTTTGCTACAGTGAACTCAAGTACTGTTAGTAATTGAGGGAGCTAGGATGGTACCAACCCTCAAGGAAGTTAATAGGCAAAAAATGAAATTGAAAGTGAAAAAAAATTTTTAAATGACCCAAAAACTATTTAAACCCCATAACTTTCTTTGCAAATATATTCTATCCTTTTAAATGTGATAAGGCTATTCCTCACCATTTAACACTGAGAACCAGAGGAAATATCAGAGCGAAACAGGAACGGTTGCTCAAAGAAACGTATCTTCCATTTTTACCAAAAGTTTAAACCACCTAGCAGTACAATGCAAGGGTAAAAGACTGTGTTGGTGACACGCCTAGCTTACCCCAAGACTTGAAAGTGGAACCAGCTATACAAGAAGTGGTATGGAGGAGGCATGAAGGTACTACAGTGGGTGAAAGTACAACAGTGTGCAACAATCACACTTAATGTGATACGATTTGTTACAAAATCTACGGTCTGAATTCTCTTGCTAAAATCTCTCACAAAAGCCTAAGTACCTGCTGTAGTCTGTTGGATTACTATTTACGCTGCTTAGAACACTAATTCCCCTGCTTGAGCACAAAGCTGTCTTGTATTTTCAAGTCATGCACAACAGAAATCAAACTAGAAATCACTTGTGTTTCCTATCCGTTGTATGTACTCTATTATCTATGCTCTAATACAACAGTCATGTATGATATTCTAATAGAACAGTCACAACAGCTAGTTGTGCTCTATTACTTTAAAACTTGTTAATTTAAAAATGAAGTAGCGATCTATGCAATAAAAAGTAGTGAAACAATAGATGAATGATGGTATTACAGCATAACTCCATGGGAAAGTCCCTACTTTGGCACATTAGCTATAAAAAATTATTTTGTTCAATACCAAAGTAGGGACTTTCCACCAAGCTATGCTGTAGTATCATCATTCATCTCTTGCTTCACTACTTTTAATTGCATAAATCCTTACTTCATTTTTAAATTAACATTTAAAAAAAAAATGCTAGTATATACATTAACTTTGTTTTCCCTATGTCATGTACTACTATGTAAAAAAAGCTTGGTCACCTGGTCAATTTTGGGGAATTGGTAGGACCAGAAACATAATCAACTTTGCATGGCCTTATCAGGTATAATGTTCATACACTAATACAAATGGGACCATGGACAAGTGTAGTGATCATCAATGTGTCCACTTTTGGGGGTGTCGATTGCAAAGGGTCGACATGTAATCCACATACAATCCTCTCTGATTTGCTGCCCAATGTGAGTCACATAACTATCCAGTAGAAAGGGATAGACAGCAGCAGTGAAGGCTTGTCACACCATCAGATTGTGTACCGATCAAGTGTACCTCCTTTGTATTCATTGATACAGCTTGTGTGTGCTGTTATTCTAGTAGTGTGTGATTCCTTTTGTTCTCAATTACCTTTTAGGGGGTGTCATCTAGCCAAGGAAGCCAGTGATGCACCAGCACAAATTCTCCCAGTAAGTCACTGTGTTGTGTGTGTGTATGTGTGTGTGTGTGCGTGCGTGCGTACGTGCGTGCGTACGTGCGTGCGTGTATACTGTAGTGAGAACGTGTGTGTGCGTTTGTATGAATGCGCGTGTGTGTGTACTTGTAGTGCATGCATGTGTGTGTGTGTGTGTGTGTGTGTGTGTGTGAGAGGCTGGCAGCATAGCCATGTTTGCTCGAGCATCAGCTTGGTTATGCCAAATTGTTATTGTTGTTTCGTTGAGTAAGAAACTTTACTCACATTGCTCCAGCTGCCTTGTCTTGCTTAGCGGTATTAGGGTCATTGTTGAACTTTGGGTTCCACAAGCTCTCTCTCTCTCTCTCTCTCTCTCTCTCTGAGACTAGGACAGTACTTTTGTGGGTTATTAGTCCTGCCCCAAGAGGATTTGCTTGCACAAGACTTAAGTACCTCAGTGGTGCACAGGAATTCCATTGATAGTTCAGTTGGAAATAGCTGTGTTTTGCACAGCTGCCAGAGGCTTTTGCTTTGTGTGTACTATGTGCATGCATGTGTGTGTGCGTGCTGTTATAGTGTACAATAACATGTGCTGTTTTTGATGTAGGAGAGACCAAAGGCTGATGTTAAGAAGTTTGTCAAGATTGGTAGACCAGGTTACAAGGCGACTAAACAGCGTGATCCTGACACTGGCCAGCATAGCTTGTTTTTTCAGGTACTATCCCTTGTATTGTATGATTGTATGAATGTGGGCCAGTATGTGTGTGTGTGTGTGTGGGGTATTCACAATAGGTCAGTTCTGTGACACATGAAACCTTGCAGTTAAAAATTAAACCAAAAGATTTTCAAACCATTATGTAATCATAAATACCCATGTGCCTTATACTGTAGTTTCAGTTAATACTATTCAACCAAAAGTTGTGGTCAAAACAGCTGAGGTATGGCGGTATTATGATGAATAATCCTTTGATGCAAAATTTCACCATTTTGACACTACAACTCAAAAGGGGATAGTACTAAAAGCCGAAACAGAATGGAACGGAACCATACCTTAGTTTTTAACAAATTTTACACCGTTTTCCAACTGCCACACAGTGAGTCAGTGACTAGAATTGTGCTAGAGTTAGTCTCCTTCCACTCTAGATAGGCATGCTAAAATCGCCAGTCTCGTCCCCAGCCTCCCCACGCACTTGATCATGCGAAGGTCGTCTAGTGACTCTGGTCCATTTTCTTGGCCCTAGTGGAATATTGTTATACAAACATGTTTCTTGTGCTCATTTGTACTTACAATCAAATCAATAAACTTTTCATTCACTTCAAGTATATAGTGTTACTGTATAAAAAATTGCTGGAGTGACTAACGAATGCTGATTAAAACTTTATATATGAAAACCTCTTAGCATTCGACTTAGAACAACAATCAACAGCAAAGAAGACCTTTAAACAACTACTAAGCTAGTTTTTCTGGTACAGTACCACCCAAGCGCAACGTCGCACTCGCTCGCACATGCAACTTTGCTTGAGATTTTAAAAATCGCTAATAAAGGGGCGTGGCAACTGTTTCACTCATGAGACGATGTGGCAGCTGTTTTGTTTACAGGAATCACAAGCAAAACAGTTGCCACGCCCCTTAATTAGTGATTTTTAAAATCTCAAGCAAAGTTACGTGTGCGAACAAGTGTGACGTTGCGCTTGAGCGGTACCGTATATACGCGCACTTCCTGGGCCAAGAAGTTGAACTAATGTCACCAAACAACCTTCGCGTGATCAAGTGTGTGGGTAGCTGGGGATGAGACCAAGAAATTGCGAGCTCAAAGTTTCTATTTAATGCTGGCTACGTTACATATTGTGTTACCAATCCATCAAATTCTGTTAAATCGTGATGTAGAATTACTTCCTTGTTATTCTAAAAGGTAAATTACTGTACTATTTTCATGTTATAGTTGTGTCCAAGCCAGTGAGGATGGTTTCTGAAGTCTGGCGATGATTTACCACAGTGTATGTTAGCGGCTGTGAATATGTTTACAATGCTTACAAGATAATAGTTTAGCAGGTTAAGTGATCGTTTTTAAGTTCAGGTGATTGTAAGATGCATTCTTGCAGTGGGCTTTAAATAGAAACTTTGGACAAGCGATTTCTAGCATGCCTACAAGTAGAAGAAAACTAACTGTAGTACAATTCTAGTCATTATGTGACAGTTGGAAATGGTGTACAATCTGCAAAAACGATTTTTAAACTTGGCACGCATTCTGCTCCGGCTTTTAATACTACCCCTCAAAAGGGCAGAAATTCCAAATGATAAGGTCATTTTAGTCAATACTTGTTCACAGTGTTGGGAGTAACGCGTTACATAAGTAACGCGTTACATAAGTAACGCGTTACGTAATATTATTACTTTTGTGGTAACTAAGTAATATAACGAAATACGCTATAAAAACGAGTAATATAACTCAAGTTACTTTACTTACAAATGTAATGCATTACCTAAGTAGTATAGACACTGTAACGAGTTTAATATTATTACTACAAGTAACGAAGTTACTAATCCGTTAGTTATCCCTCTGAGTAACGCCTAGCCAAAACAAAGTAACGAAGCCTACTGAATGAGGCTTATTCACCAGCTTGTTACTTATAACCAAGATTTGCACATTGTCCAACAACGCAATCATATCACGTGATAAGGTGGTAGTTTCACACGTGACAGCTTAAGGCTGTGGACACCAAGTAATATAATATGTAATATTATTATAGTTACTTTATTTTAGTAACTGTAACTAAATAGTTCAGTTGCAAGTAATATGTAATATGTAACTAGTTACTTTTACAAAGTAACTTGCCCAACACTGCTTGTTCACTCTGTTTCTTCTTGTCAACAATAAAGTACATAACTGAGTTCAGTTCTCTTTAACATGTGGTCATAGAATTTGAAGGCAAATTATACTGGAATGACCATAAAATTCTTCCAGCTCCATTAGAATCAGTTGGTAGCAGCCTTATTGTCAGTCACCTTACCACACTCTTTTAATAGAAAATCCAAGCAGCAAATAAATGCAGTATTCAGGTGATATTTATTGTAGTAAATGTTTCTATGTGTAATCTGCTAGACTGGAATCACTGGATATACAGGGTGTATCTCCTGGTTGTGGTAGTATCTGATCATGATTTGCTTTGAGAATTTAGGCTACCAACAGCTGTATAACATACATTAGTACACTATCATTGGAATTCCTCTTCTGCCAATGCTCTGATATTTTCTAAGAGGAGATGGGCCCTCTAAAAGGGAATGAACCCCTAACCTAGCTAGTCTGAATAATCTGCCTCCCAACCTGCTTTTGAGATCTTTTACACTAAATAAGCAGTGACTCTTCCTTGACCACTTGAAATGTGTCACAACTTTACAACATCCTGTTGTAAAATTATTTTCTTTTAGTGATACAATGATGTACACAAACTGTAAATGTACGTCCGTAATAATGGAATGGACCGTACATATATATATACACATGCTTCACTATGCTGTTACTAACTGTAAGCGACCGGATCTGTGAAAACAGGACATAATTACATATTTTTCGAATCCCAGTTTATTAAATATTTATAATCTACTTAGCCAAGTGTACCAACTGGCAAAGCTTCAGCTTCACATGCCAATAACTTTAGAGTTACAGACCTACAAAGTAGCAACAACAGAAAAATCAGCAAGTATAGGGAAAATAAATTACAGGTGCTTACAAAAATGGTTGTAACTTACCAACGGATTGAGGTACGGAACTACAATTTTCACCATCATGTTTGTCATGTATAGGGGAATTATTTGCTGGGTAAATTTTTCCTATACTCACCCTTCGTCTTTGCATACAAAGGAGACATTATTGAAGAAAAATCGATTGCATACAATCGCTTCGACATGACGTAAATAAGAGCTCATAACGTACGTATCTTTGGGTCTACTGCAACGAAACAATGATTTTCCAACTCCTGTTGAGCAGGCGAATAAGATGATATCCAGGTTTTTATTGTTAGTCCCTTCCTTCACTAAGAAAGATGTGTTCAAAAAATTTATAGGATTTTTTCAATAATACACAAGTATTTCACCCAATGTATTCAATGCTTTATGCTGTAAATTTAGGTTTGTGCGATTATGTCCCTTTTTTGCAGATCCGGTCGCAATTTATTATTAAGTTTTTCCATAACATAAAATTTGTACATCCGTAACATCATAAAACAGCTGCTAATTTCATATGAAATAAGAAACATAGTTCTCTTGCACTTAATTATAAAAGCTATCTGTATGGTGAAAATATCTTCAATAAACATTGTTGAATATACCCACATAGCTCACAGAATTTTAAAGTTTTAATCTTTGTATCGGAGTTTGTACAAGTTTCCACGTACGTCCATAACACTTAATAATATCCTTTTCTTGTCTAGTTAAATTAAAGTAAGTAAAATATTTGGAGCGAGCCCCAGTATTGTCAAGTGGCCATGGTACGTACGTTGTGTGCACGAAAATTCCCTAAAGAAACCAGAAAGCCCCACACTTGGTAGTTGAAATGGTACGTATGTCACGTGCACAAAAATTCCTATACAAATCGGAAAGTCCCCACAGTTGGTAGTGGTCCCAGAGCTACCTCAGGTGCACGGTAGCACCCGGAAAGAGATGAGAGATTAAGGAGAAGAAGAGAACGTGATAGAGAAAGAAGAGCCCAAGAATCATGAGATGAAAGAGATGCAAGGTTTATTACTAAGGCCATGCCTTGTGTTTCACGGACGTGGTAGGTCAGTGCTTTGCCAAACTTGAAAACAAAATAAAAATCACATGATGGACTAAAAAAACTCTAAACTTATTAATAACTTGTAATCAGTAATTGGTGTAATAGCTGGTAGCGATGGAGAGCTTAAAGAATAAAAGTGAGGAAAACGGAAGTCCAAGACAGAAGTCCCTCTTTGCATTTTTAGCACTGTCATCCGTAAGATCGATATACTCTAATAGAGCAGTCACATTTACTCTAATAAAACAGTCAGTTACAGCATGTTATCTATGGTCACAAGTACAATTTTTGTTATTTTTCTGACCTTCCAGGTCAATAGCAATCCGTGAAACTTATAAATAATTTGGTATGGCCTATAATAATGTTTGATATAATATCGCCACTATATGTATATAGATTGGCTAGACGCAGAGAAAATGACAGAGCTAGGCAAGCAGCAATGACTCCAGAACAATGAAAAACCATACTGCAACACTTTGATTACTGACCACTGCATGCTTAATGGTTGTTTTCTTTCATTTGTATTTAATAATCCCAACACTGATTAAAAAGTGCACTTTGAATGTTGTGAATCCTCTACTATCACGTGTTGATATAGCTACATAGCTACTTGTCTGGCATTGCTTCAGTGACCTTAACATCCTGCAGTTAACTTAAATCAATAAGCATGCAATTAAGTACCCGATTTCCTAGTCTTCTCTCTCTCCAGTCTTATTTTGCCCTACAGATATAAAAGTTTCAGATAACTAAATTTAATTTAATGTTTCTGTTTGTTTCTACAGGGATGACGGCATCAGCCAAGCAGGCTGCTTTCAGCCATGCCCTGATTACATAGATACATTCATTCAATATGTTCCCAGTTTAACAGCTGGGTGGCTGTGAGCAATGGAAGTAAAGTTTCTTGCTCAAGGAAACAATAGTACAGAACCCAGCCTGCATGAGCATCAAACCTGCAACCTTTGATTAGCACGTTCTTAATTTCATATAGCTACATATTAAGCATGCATGCAAAACGCACGGTTTACCTTCAGTTGATAACTGCTATTTTAGTCATAATTGATATTTGATGTATTAACAAAATCACAATTTTTTGTATACACATTAGCTATTTTCATCAGTGTAATTATGAGATCACCAACATATTGCTAAATTTACTCAACTTAAGCTATATGTAATCAAACATCAAATATAACATAGTTCAGGCTCGCCCACACATGCTTTAGCATCTGTCTAGTTTTACAATACACTATGGTAAAGGTATGCTACGCAGTTCACTAAAGGCCTAGACAGGTAAGCTTGCTTGTAGAGTGGTTACTCTTTGCAGAGTGGTAGTTTCGTGATGGGGGCGTGTCTGTATTCGAAACCATGCGGAAACAATTATTGAATAAGCTATATAGCACTAGTTTCACCTTATCCCAATGTTTTTCAACTTGTAGGATGGTGAGGATAACAAAACGCTCTCCATCTGAGTGGTTTTCATAGCAAAATTCGAGTTGTGCATCCTAATCATGTGAGTGCTGATCGATCCCCACAATCGATTTCAGTATCAACGTCTATATAAACACTACCCAGTTGTAGACCGGCTACATATCGTATGTAGCCCGGCTAGCTGTGCTACATACAAAATGTAGCCCGGGCGGCTCCTTTGATCTGAGGTGTGAAAGTGTTACATGAATATTTGTATCAGGATCATTACCATTTTTCACCTCACACATAACATTACTTCACTTAATGCAGGTATGTATAGTTGTAGGCCTTCATTAGGAAATGACTTTGTGTGTGTGTGGGGGGGAGGTGGAGAAAGAGAGAATCTCCACCCCAACAAATGAAACCCTGATAAGTATCTAATACTTGATACACACATACCAGCTACTAGTGCTCGGCAGTGTTGAAATTTGAAAGACGGTATTAGTAACAGGAAAATATCGCGGTATATCGATATATAGTTAGCTTGTTACTGTAACTATTGTATCATTTATTGGGCCTATTATGAAGTGGTATGCATCCCAAACACCAAAAAGTATAGTTTTTGTGTAGGATGTATCTGCTAAACCATCAACAAATTGGGTAATTAAACACCAAAGGCTGTTCATCGATATACCAGTTATCAAAGGTTGTCACGGTATGATAACCGGTTATGTTAATTTATCACGATAAATGGTATCTACGGTATATCTCCGAGCACTACTGGCTACCAAGATAGTGTCTCACCTTGTTGACACCAAACTGTACGTAAACTAGTTGTTACTGTATTGAGTGGGCATTAAATTGAATGTAATTCATCTAACCTTATATATTATGCGAGTATATAGTCATGTTATCATTTGCGGTTTAATTTGACAGATTGACTACCCGGAAATTGCTGAGGGGATTTGTCCAAGGCATCGTTTAATGTCAGCTTATGAGCAGAAGATTGAACCACCAGACAGAAGTTAGCAGTACCTGTTTGCTGCTGAACCTTATGAGACCATCTCATTCAAGGTGACTGGGTATAGTAGTAGTAGTGGTGTAGTCACTGTAGTAGTAGTGGTGTGGTCACTGTAGTAGTAGTGGTGTGGTCACTGTAGTAGTAGTAGTAGTGGTGTGGTCACTGTTGTAGTAGTGGTGTGGTCACTGTAGTAGTAGTGGTGTGGTCACTGTTGTAGTAGTGGTGTGGTCACTGTAGTAGTAGTGGTGTGGTCACTGTAGCAGTAGTGGTGTGGTCACTGTAGTAGTAGTGGTGTGGTCACTGTAGTAGTAGTGGTGTGGTCACTGTAGTAGTAGTGGTGTGGTCACTGTAGTAGTAGTGGTGTGGTCACTGTAGTAGTAGTGGTGTGGTCACTGTAGTAGTAGTGGTGTGGTCACTGTAGTAGTAGTAGTGGTGTGGTCACTGTAGTAGTAGTGGTGTGGTCACTGTAGTAGTAGTAGTGGTGTGGTCACTGTAGTAGTAGTAGTGGTGTGGTCACTGTAGTAGTAGTGGTGTGGTCACTGTAGTAGTAGTAGTAGTGGTGTGGTCACTGTAGTAGTAGTGGTGTGGTCACTGTAGTAGTAGTAGTAGTGGTGTGGTCACTGTAGTAGTAGTAGTGGTGTGGTCACTGTAGTAGTAGTGGTGTGGTCACTGTAGTAGTAGTGGTGTGGTCACTGTAGTAGTAGTAGTGGTGTGGTCACTGTAGTAGTAGTAGTGGTGTGGTCACTGTAGTAGTAGTAGTGGTGTGGTCACTGTAGTAGTAGTAGTAGTGGTGTGGTCACTGTAGTAGTAGTGGTGTGGTCACTGTAGTAGTAGTGGTGTGGTCACTGTAGTAGTAGTGGTGTGGTCACTGTAGTAGTAGTGGTGTAGTCACTGTAGTAGTAGTGGTGTGGTCACTGTAGTAGTAGTGGTGTGGTCACTGTAGTAGTAGTAGTGGTGTGGTCACTGTAGTAGTAGTAGTGGTGTGGTCACTGTAGTAGTAGTGGTGTGGTCACTGTAGTAGTAGTAGTAGTGGTGTGGTCACTGTAGTAGTAGTAGTGGTGTGGTCACTGTAGTAGTAGTGGTGTGGTCACTGTAGTAGTAGTAGTGGTGTGGTCACTGTAGTAGTAGTAGTGGTGTGGTCACTGTAGTAGTAGTAGTGGTGTGGTCACTGTAGTAGTAGTAGTGGTGTGGTCACTGTAGTAGTAGTAGTAGTGGTGTGGTCACTGTAGTAGTAGTGGTGTGGTCACTGTAGTAGTAGTAGTGGTGTGGTCACTGTAGTAGTAGTAGTGGTGTGGTCACTGTAGTAGTAGTAGTGGTGTGGTCACTGTAGTAGTAGTAGTAGTGGTGTGGTCACTGTAGTAGTAGTGGTGTGGTCACTGTAGTAGTAGTAGTGGTGTGGTCACTGTAGTAGTAGTAGTGGTGTGGTCACTGTAGTAGTAGTGGTGTGGTCACTGTAGTAGTAGTGGTGTGGTCACTGTAGTAGTAGTAGTGGTGTGGTCACTGTAGTAGTAGTGGTGTGGTCACTGTAGTTGTGGTCACTGTAGTAGTAGTAGTGGTGTGGTCACTGTAGTAGTAGTGGTGTGGTCACTGTAGTAGTAGTGGTGTGGTCACTGTAGTAGTAGTGGTGTGGTCACTGTAGTAGTAGTGGTGTGGTCACTGTAGCGGTAGTGGTGTGGTCACTGTAGTCGTAGTGGTGTGGTCACTGTAGTAGTAGTGGTGTGGTCACTGTAGTAGTAGTGGTGTGGTCACTGTAGTAGTAGTGGTGTGGTCACTGTAGTAGTAGTGGTGTGGTCACTGTAGTAGTAGTGGTGTGGTCACTGTAGTAGTAGTGGTGTGGTCACTGTAGTAGTAGTGGTGTGGTCACTATAGTAGTAGTGGTGTGGTCACTGTAGTAGTAGTGGTGTGGTCACTGTAGTAGTAGTGGTGTGGTCACTGTAGTAGTAGTGGTGTGGTCACTGTAGTAGTAGTGGTGTGGTCACTGTAGTAGTAGTGGTGTGGTCACTGTAGTAGTAGTGGTGTGGTCACTGTAGTAGTAGTGGTGTGGTCACTGTAGTAGTAGTGGTGTGGTCACTGTAGTAGTAGTGGTGTGGTCACTGTAGTAGTAGTGGTGTGGCCACTGTAGTTGATGTATGTTACTCACAAATGCACACACTGATCTGTGTTGTGGAGAAATGTGATTGTTGTCTTTCACTGTTGAACAGATATCATACTATATGGTAGTAGTGTAAAGCAGGGATCATGAGCTTTCTTACCACCCAAAATTGTCCTTACTTTTCCTTCATGACTGCTAAGAAGTATAGGTTAGGCATGACTAAGCCTATAATGTGACCAGATCTGGGAAAGCCCAACACGATTGTGCAAGTCTTAATTTATTGTACACAACATCTAGGGGCCATGCCCACTAGACTCTCAGATTGCTTCTGGTTCATTCTCAGGTACAGTATCTGAGAATAACATGCCACTGCATTTCAGACTCTTGTAGATCGCTTCTGGTCATTCTCAGGTACTGAAAATGTGACATGCTGCTTCAGAGATTTTTTGTATTTTAAACTCTCTTAGATTGCTTGTGGTGCATTCGAAGGTACTTGAGACTTGAGAATAACATGCCACTCCAGAAAACTTTACTTTCATTTAAGGTGGCGTTGAACTGATTAAATCCAGCTGCACAAAACAATTTGTTTCAATTTAACCTACATGCTTAATGAGCTATTTTAGGGTGGCCCAAAACTTTGCTAATGTACAACTTAATCTACGCCTTAAAAGCTGTTGTGATAGCCTGTGATGCTTTAGTGTAGCATACAAAGTTTCGTGAAATAACACGCCTTCATTTTTTGCCTATAAAACTCAAGTTTTTTTAAAATAGCTTGGCCAATGAACAACCTAGCGCTAAGCCACTTCGGTTCCAACCATTTCTCACCTTGTAGAACAATTATACGCTTTCCTTTTCACTGACAACTTGGAAAGTAGTGAAAACGCACACCCATGGACTACAACATTGGCTAACGACTCCATCAAACCTGAATCACGAAAATTCGAAGCGTACTTTTGTAGAGTATCGCTTACCCAATGCCTATACCGATTTTTGATGGTCTGTGGTGCATAATTTTGAAGTTATTTAGCGAGAAAAGAGACGGTGTGGCTAATCAGGGTACGGTCCGTATATTAACAGTAATCACGTGATGGCAGCTGGTACCGTTTGCCAGTGAATTAACCAGAGTTGTGACAAGGTAATAGTTTTAAAGCGTGAATAACGTTAGTTGTATCAACAAAAGTAGCTGGGCAGTCTGACAGAGCTTGTTCTGTTACTCCACTGAGACGCTTCGCTGTCGTCTATGAATTTCCATGTTTGTTCGCGCATTACCACAAATATGCTGTACAATTAACTTTGTGTGGCTGCCCTTAATCAGTTCAGTAAACTATGTTGCTTAATTTAGGGTGTGTGCCCCCCTAAATGAAACCCCAAGCATGCATTTAGCCATAGATAATATACCCCTCCTGGATTGAAAACTGCGCCGCGTGTCCATAGACTTTGTACAAGAACCAGTGTCCTTAAGCTGGCTCAACTAATTTAATCCTATAACAGCTGAACCATGGTGGTGGTGATATTAACGACTTCATTTTGTAACGACAATGACTTGTGGTGTTGTTATGATAATTATTTTGCTAAGTTTGACCACTTCGTCACTTTGGTTAGAAGTCTTACAATGGCGGATTACATGCTTTGGGGGAAGCACATTCTTGGCTAAACTAAGTGCTGTAGGTAGAAAAAGAAATTATCACAAGGTTAACAATGCTATGAAGAATAGCCTTGGCTGCCTTACCATAACTTCTTTGGTAGGTTTTTGAGATGGTATTTTTTGACAAAACTGGAAGCACATTAATTTATACTCTGTGATTCTAAACAGTATTGCTACACAATTTATACTACGAAGTCATCAAATAATGCTCTGTGGACTGGTCTGGGTGCGAATGGTGTAGCATACAGGGTTTTGGTGTTTTCCTTGAATATGTCCAAACCATCACATCTTGCATTCAGTTTTGCTTCTACCGTTCACACAATAAAGAGCTAATTTGCTTCAAAACTTGCTGTTGGCTTCCAAAACATCTTGAGAAAGAACCCTTTACCAGTGGTGAGTCTTGTTACTCCCAAAGAAACTTGTCTTGTTATTAAAGGGGGTGCGAAACCAGCCTGTAACCAGTGGCGCTTAGTAGTTTCCAATCCAGGAGGTATGTTATGAATGATTTAGCTAAGTAGATTATAAATATTAATTTAATGAACAGAATTTTTTTTTTAAATGTTCGATTGTGTCGGGTTTTTGCAGATCTGGTCACAAATGTCTCCAAACCCTTTAAACAAATTTCTATGTTAATTTTTTTTATTTAACCACCTATTCTAATAACCAACTGCTTACCTGACTGATGCCTCCAGCCAAGCGTAGCTCAACTATGGTTAATGTTGTGTGCTTGATTTCTTCACTGTTTTATGTGTCCCATTTCTTTTTCCACTACTGTGTGGTGTTGATTTACAGTAACACAACATGACTTCATGTAGCCATGAGAATTGTTTGTAATTTCTGTAGTTAGTGGATTGATTGTGGAGGTGCTTCACATGCGTTTGTAACATTATATGTGACCGGCTGAGCAAAAACTGGCTGTTTCGCACATTCCTCGAATTCCATTTAATTGCATCTCTGTAATCTACAGCAATAAAAGAGTGGACAGCAAGCTTTTATGATCAATGATCTTGGAGTTATTGTGCTTGACAGTTGGAACAGTAATAAACTCGATCATAACTTACAATTAAAACAAGCTACGAAGATGGAACTTGGCTCAATCTGTGCACCATGAACTGGCAAATCAACCAAGGTATGGTGCGTTCCCTGTACTCCATGTTGACAAAGAAGAAAGCCATTTAAACTAAGAAATGACGATGGTGAACATTGTTTTTACCGCATCATAAATAAATGCCCAAAACTCATGTATCCTTTGCTGTACAAGTACTTCTGTGGAACCCCTCTAAGATGGACACCATTAGGGAGATGAAATATGTCCTTTATAATTATGGAGGTGACCTTATTGAAGGAGTTTTCTAAAAGTTTTAAATAATCAATTTTAATGCACAAATGAGACCAGACCAAGTGGTAGAACAAGATAGGTTATGGTACCATGTGAACCAGAATAGCAACAGAAATGATGTTATTGAGCATGGGTTACCTATGGTGTGTGGCCTCTACTACACTATCCAGACAATTAGGCACCACAAAAATTTTATACATGCTTCATAAATCCTTGTCTGGATTATACTCTGTATTTGATTAGTTATCAAGATGGTTGGCTATACAGATTATGTAGTTTATCCTGTAGTGCAGTTTATTCTTAAAGTGTACCAGCAACTATTTTAAGAAGAACTGGGTAAGAACATTAACAACAGTACTTGTATATGCATTTATATGGCTTCTCATATCTTCAGCACTTTGCCTCACACTTTTGTTTGTAGCTAGCAATGGACCATTGTTACTTGTGTCTGCAATTAGCGAAGTGTTGTGCTGTACTGCTTGCCATGTCTGGAAATCATGCAGTGTCCGGTTTACGGAATAGAGAGGTGTCCGCTATTGAGGGAGCATTAATACACACAGGTATTGGAAGTTATATTTGGGGCTTTATTAATTGTCCGTTTATAAAGAGGCTGTCCGCCATTCAGTGGCCATTCAGTGGTGTCCATTAAGAGAGGTTCCACTGTATTTTTGTGAGTTTTATAAATTGATCTTGGCCTGACATAAAGTTTAGTATTAATTTTAATCAGAAGTATGGCTTCTGATGGGGGGAGGGGCATTTTCCCCAAATGCCCCATCCCGGATCTGCCATTGTACTACACTATCCAGACAATTAGGCACCACAAAACTTTTACACATGCTCCCATAAAGACTTATCCGGATTACTCTGTATTTGATTAGTTATCAAGATGGTTGGCTATACAGATTATGTAGTTTATCCTGTAGTGCAGTTTATTCTTAAAGTGCACCAGCCACTATTTTTCAGAAGACCTGGGTAAGAAAATTAACAGCAGTACTTGTATGTGCGTTCATATAGCTTCTCGTAACTTCAATGCTTTGCCTCACACTTTCTACATTAGTTTAAATGATGTAGTGAATTTGATTGATTGTTGTAACTGGCTTTATTACTTGTGTCTGTGATTAGCGAGGTGTTGTACTGTAGTGCTTGCCATGTCTGGGAATTGTGCAGTGTCCAGTTTACAAATAGAGAGGTGTCCGCTATTGAGGGGGCATTAATACACACACGCATTGAAAGTTGCATTTGGGACTTTATTAATTCCGTTATATGGAGGCTGTCCGCCATTCAGGAGTGTCTGTTAAGAAGGGTTCCACTTATTTTCTTACTATCTATAAACAGGTGGATCCAGTGGTGTATATGTTTTATTGATTTGAGCTTAATTTCAGTGCGTACGAATGCAATTAAAGAATGCGTAAATTTTTCATGTAGCTTGTGTATTATTACTCAGTGTATTTCAATATGGTTTTATGGCAAAATAAAATTTAGCGAAAACGGCCGGTTTTAGCTCAGCGGGTCACATATTATGAGAACATAACATAGTTTCCTTTTAGCAATTAATAGTCAGGTTGTGTGAGAATATAGATTGTGTGTTTGTGTACTAACCAGCCATAGTTGTTATGTAACAATGTTGTTGTTGTTTTGTCTGTTGTAGATTCCTAGTAGAGAAGTGGACAAGGGTGAAGGAAAGTTCTGGACAGAATGGAACAAGGACACTAAACAGGTGTGTAATGTGTGTACGTACATGCAAGCATATTATGTGTGTGCTAACTTTCCCTAACATATTTTTTTCTTTCCTTCCAGTTCTTCATGCAATTTCACTTCAAAAGATGAACACTTCACTTGTCATAGTGTAATGTGTATTGTTTCCTTTAAACACGTCATGTGTATATGTTGAGTGTTTACAGTGTACAGGTGTACTGTCATATGGCCATATCAAGGAGGGAAATTTTCATTTCTTGAGGATTTTGATTGAGCTACAAATTTTGATGGAGAAGTTGTCACAGATTGCAATTGGAGTAGATCCTCATTCAAGATATGCAAAAATTCCCCCTAGGAAAATCCCGCTATGCAGTATTAGAATCATTTAGAAAACAATTTTAAGAGTGTATTAAACTCCTACCAGCTTATAATTATTCACTAATAGGGGTGGGTGTGGTCTGTAGTGATAATTGTGGTCAGTTTTGAGGTTTTCCAGGTTGTCACTAATAACCACTGGTATGTGAAGTATGCAGATTAATCCCTGGAACAAGTTAGTACATTTTGTATGTATACAGTACAAGTTATATTATTTGTTGTGTGTTCCCATAATTAACAAAATTGATTAACTTGTGTTAATACACATCCAATAATATAATAATAAACACATCACACAGTAATACTATTACAGGTTTGTGTGTAGAAGTTGTACATATACAAAACAATACTTACAATTGGGTCATAACTGATAATAATGTCAAGTGGTAATAACTTGAAGACGTTGATTATCCCCCTCTGTAACAAAGATAGTACCAACACTGTTGACTGCTATACCAAGGATGAAATTGAATTGTCCTCTTTGACTTCCTTTTGTTCCAAACTTAGTAATCAACTGGTGGGTGGGGCTGAACACTGTGAGGCTGTGACCATCTCTAGTTATTATATAATCATCAGGAGTAAGACAAATGGCATATGGATTGTTACAATTGATCTTCTTAATAAAGTGACCATCTTCACTAAACACAATTATTCCTCCACTACTATCATGGTCAGTCACATACACTTGGTCACTGCTGTCCAGGGCAATATAACATGGATACTGAAACTGTCCTGGATTAGATCCTTTGGAGCCAAATTTGAATAAAAATTTATTATTGTTATCAAAAACTTGAACTCTACAATTACTACGGTCCACCACATATAGTAAACCTTTACTATTAAATGTTAGTCCTTGAGGAATATTGAATTGGCCATCTCCACTACCATAGGAACCAAACTTTGATAGGTAGTCTCCTTGTAGAGTAAACTTCTTCACCACATGATAACTAAACTCACTGACTGCTATTACATTGTGACCTACAGCTACACCTCTAGGATCGTTCAGTTTACTATCTCCACTTCCTTGACCAAATGATCTGATCAACTTCATATCTTTATTTAGTATCACTACATCTTTATTGTCATTGTCTACCACAACAACATCATCATTAGTGGTGGTTGTAACACCAAGAGGCCTCTGAAACTTCTTACCTCCATATTGTGTGATCAGTTGACAATTTTGTACTTCAATTTTAGTGTAGTCTCTCAATGTTGTTGTCACTCTAAAACAATACACAATAATAATTATTGTGTTAGTCAATATTACATTATTACCATAACAACAAAGACACAACTAATTTTGTTGTTTGTGAACAGTTAGTAAGCAAGAAATATGGTTCACTGGGACTCAGTAGATATTTAGATCATGTACTTCATAAGCTTCAAGCATTTATACTTTATTTTGAAAGAACCCTTGTTAACAGTAACTTGATGAGTTTGCCAAGAAATTCTGGGGGTCTAACAAACAATACATCACTTTGTGAACTGTGAAGACCTATATTAATATTTGCTGAACCCTAACAAACCCATCATTACTAGTTTTGTACTGTAGTTATTGAGATTCATGTGAAGTACCAAGTATATGTAGTTAAAGCAAGAATAACACAACACATATCCTACCTCCTCAAGACATAAAATTATCATGTAACATTAGGAAATTAAACTTGTACCCCTACACCATGTATGGGTGCTTGTCTGGTTAGTTTTGTATTTCAACTATTGAGACTCATTTGAAATGTCAAATATCAATGTTTCATACAATTAAGTAGTAGATCTACATTGATTTGAAGTAAATGTTATTACATTAGGCATGATGCCCTCCACCCGTTCAACACACCACATATCAAATTTGACAAGAACCATTAAAAGATGCAAATGTACATGTTGATTGATCACCTTGAAATTTGGTGTTCACTACTGCAAATTCACATACAGTGGAATCTCAGTTATCCAGATTCTTGGTTAACTGAACTATGAAAATGACTGCTCTATTAGAGTAGTGACTGTTCTATTAGGGTAGTTGATAATACTGAAACAAAAAAATCTTTATGTTATTTATGCAGTTTCAGAGTTATGGGCTTTTCGGACATATGGACCACCCCTGGTCCAAAGGGGTTCGGATAACTAAGGTTCCACTGTACTGAGTTTGGCAGAAATCTAATAAATAGTCAGAATTATATTATGGAGAATTATGTATTTATGTAAAAGGGACAGATCTACATGGAAAGCCACTTATGATTAGGCTCCAGCCTATTATGCCCAAATTTTTACCTATTATGCTCAAAATTATGCTTTCAAAATCAAGATTATGCTCTAGAACTGACTGTTTTTATTAGAGTATATTAGTGTTTTCTGACTGCTGTATTAAAGTGACTGCTCTATTAGAGTATTTCGATCTTAATTTTTCAAAGTGTGAATAACCAACAGTTTAATAAGTTATATTACATGTTTTTAAATGTGAAATACACTAATAATACTATTGGCAGTGATTATTTGCATTCTTTCAGACACATGTATTCCGAATTTTAATTAAAATTTCAAATATCGTCCCTATTATGCTGGCATTATGCTGGCATTATGCTTGATGCTTTTGGTCACCTATTATGCTTTAAATTATACCGGCATAATCGGCCGGGGCCAGTTTATGATAATACATTGAAACTCAACTTGTGTACAGGTTAACCATCATAGCTAAAATAATTTGTATTTACAAGATACAAAGAATAAACCAACATGGTGTAAATCACTGGGTCAAAATGTTCTAATAAAACATGTACAGTCACTGAGAATTTTAAAAATGCATTTGTCACTACAGTAGTGCCTCATTATCCAAACATTCTGTTTTCTGAACTATGGAAATGACTGCTCTATTAGAGTATTTTGATGAAGGTGTACATTCTATTAGAGCATTTGAATGGACTGTAATATAACCAAATGGGCTTTGAACTTTTCAATTATCTGAACTTACTCAGAGCCCAAAAAGTTCAGATAATGGAGAGAACACTGTATACATACCTTATTCCCTAATCCTTCACCACTGAACTGCTGCTTAGTTTCTACCTTCTAATTAAAATTCTAAATATAATTTCGTAATGGAAAAACTAGAACTATCTATGTGTGTTCTATTAGAAGTCCTCAAATGTGTCCTCTAGCAGAGTATTACAAAACATAGTTAATAAATAGTCAAACAAAACCCAACACAAAACAATTGTAACTTCTGCCTTCATTGTATCTGTAGATATGGACCAAAAGTCAAGATTCAAAAGTCAGTTTTTGGTAAAGGTCTACTAAACTAAACTCACTTCCCTTACATCACAGTGTGACATAACCAGACTTGTGGCTTAATATATTGGAATATAAAAATAATGTATTTTTGTGCATTGCATGATATACAACTGCCTTGAATTACGGCCGGTCTCGTATAAACGCCTGGTCCCATTTAGTCACCGGGGGTATACAACATCATAACAAAAATAAACGACGGGTCTCAAATAAACATCTAGTGCAGTAAGTTTAACAATTCCGGGCAGTGTTATAAATGATGATGTGAAGAATGTTTTATAGAGTTCCTTGTAAGCTTGAATCTGTGAAATATGCTGAGGGAAACATCAAGGAGAGTCCAGGAGAGTACAACACCAAGGTATGAAGTTGACTTGTGAGTGCTGATCAGGTATATAAATGCCGGTCTTGTATAGTCGCCGGTTTTGTTTAGTAGCTATGGTAAAAAGTTGCTTGAAAGAAATAAATGCCAGGGCCATAATTTGAGACTATATATATGGTAATAAAATGGCAGACAAAGAACTGGTTACACAAAATGGGAAAGGCTGATAAAAAGTGAAAGTTCACTGTGTGGGTGGCAATACCTAGCTCTCCTTGTCAACCTCATAGTGTTACAAGATTACTGAAGCATTCTGCTAAAAATTAAGTGAAGCTGTTGCCTGCAATGTAGGTGCTTTACACTATTGAAGCTCACACTTAACCAAGGTAATGTGTTGTGTGGCCAAGAAAGCTGGTGCTCCACATTGTGAGTATTTTTACAGGAAGAAATAAAATGAGATTTTCATGCATACATTGCTCTGTGCTCCCTTCTCGAATTAGAATAATTTTTATACTGCAAATGGCCTCCACCTTCAGTAACCCACATACTAAATTTTCCTAATGCAACAGTGAAATATAAGCATTCAAAATGTGGCTTATTTTTTTTGTATAGGGGACCCAGGAGGCTTAAATAATTCTTTTCACACATTTTACAAAAACCATTATAAATGCAAATGCATACCTCAATTTTAATGAGCTTTGGTACATTTTAAGAATGTATTGCGGCACAATCACTTACCAAGTTTGGTGCAAATCTCTGATTGCTATGGACGATTATTAAAGGCCGACTTGTTGTTACACCTACACGGTAAACCATTTATGGGAATAACTTAAAATTAATTGGTGCGTATAGGTTAACCATAATTTCAATTACATTATTTTATGGAAGCAGAGATTGTTGATGGAGTTAAAGGATTTCTGCTGTCTATTATCGTCAGGTTAGTAAGTCTCAAGGTGGTGCTGAAGTAATCATATGAAGCCGTTTTGTCACAATTAAAATTAACCCACGCACATAACAAGCTATTTCAGGGTGATGGAGAACTTTACTTGAGAACAATGCAGTCTACGTTTAAAGGGTATTTAAGATAGTCTGTAGTGATGCAGTTAACCATATCAAGTTTTGTGGAGCTGCCTGCTTTAATTTCGTATCTATGAAACTCTGGAATTACAAGCCAATTTTAAAAATAAGTCTCCTAAGATGCAGCCTAGTGCTACACTACTTTGGCTGTTACGGTTTCTCATTACTTTATGGGTTCCTTTTTTATCAATAATGATGCGGAAAGTTGTTAAATCACCCTTCCGTATCCTTCGACATGGGCTAAGCAGCCAGTCAAGTGCAAATCTCAAAAAAATTGTTCCATAGATTTTTATAGATACATCTCTCTAGTGCCTCTACCAAATCTTGAAGGGCTATGGTACACAAAAATAAAGTTATTAGGTGAATTGTGACTAGCCAAGGTGCACTCCATAAAGAAGTGATCACAAGATGACAGCTATAGCTGTTCACCTAGGTGATGATGTTAGGACGTGAATAATGTTACTTGTATCAACAATAGTAGACTGACAGGTTAGTAGAGCTGATCCTTTCAAATCATCGTAGCGCTTTGCTTTGTTCTATACATGTAGTTTTCCATGTTTTTTTGCGCATGACCACAAACAGGCTGTCCCACCATTAGCCTTGTAAGGCTTCACACAATAATTTGATGACAATTCTGTGGAGTTGGTTGACTATTTACTCTCATGTATACCTGTTCGTTCTTGTGCTTTTATGTTGCTCTTGACGCCATCACCTAAATATTTTGTTTCATTTCATCATTACAGTAGCCAGTAGTTCTCCACATCTTCATTCCATTTACTAAAGCCAAATTAAACTGCAGAGTCACAACTGTGTATACTGGTAAGCTAGAATGAACCAGACCCACATCCCCAGCAGGTTCACTTCAGAGTGGTCCAGTGTGAAATGGTATGCATTTACACCAACTTCAAAATTGTTCTAAATCGAGACAGTTCGACTAGTGTAAACAGGCTGATACAGTACAGTTATGCAGCTAATCAATACAATATGGAAAATACAGCACGTAACAGCACTTTGATCCTCCCACGCAAAGTACAAAAAAGTAGGATCATTTAGTTTGGTCAAAATATTACCTTAATACCAGCCTCATTATCCCTTCTTGATAGGCATAATCCCCCAAGCCCTAACATGCTTGCAAAATTCTTCAAACAAGTTTCTGTGTAATTATTTATTTAACTGAATTTTCTGCCAACTGACTTGACAAGCTCACTAACCGACCAATGCCTCCAGCCAAGGGTAACTCGAGTATAGTTTAGGCCACATCCTTGATTTCTTCACTGTTCAATATCAGTTTGATCCAAGACAGTGCATGCATACCTTTGCCCTTCATTGCTGTTTCCATGCACTACCATGTAGGGGTTGATTTGTAGTCATACATCAGTCAAACTGACTTGTAAACAGTTGATCATAAGCTAAAAAGGGTTTATCATTTATTCAGAAAGTGGAAACACTGTGGACTGGGACAAAATTTGAGTACAATCTTGAGCATAATAGGTTAAACATTTGAGCACTGCAGCATAGCATAACAGGTAGAATTAAAGCATGATAGGTTGGTGCCTAATGGCACACCATACCAGTGTGCTGTTAACTGGAAAAACAATAACGTGGTGCTACCCTTACAAAACAATACAATTTTTGTTTTGGTAATGTCCTATACCTTCAGTGGTTCACATATCAAATTTAAGCACAAAATCAAGACAAGTGTTCCCATTTGGCTTATTTTCTTTGTTTTTTTTATTGCGCAGTTACTAAAAAAAGTAAGACATCATCTTAACAATTTGGTGCCATATTTTGTCTTAATACAGGTGTAAGACCAAGTTGAAAAGATAGTCTACCCATCACAGTTTTAATCTTTTAGTGAATCAAAGTAACAGCTTTGGAGTTCTATAGGCTTGAGCCAAATATGCTTTGAAAATAGCCTATTATGCTTTTGAGCAGTGCTCAAAAATCCAGCCTATTATGCTCAAAATCAAGATTATGCACGAGAGCTGACTGTTTTATTAGAGTATATCTGCATTTCCTGACTGCTGTATTAGAGTAAGTGACTGCCCATTAGAGTATCTTGATCTTATTTCCATAAAGTGTCAATAATCAGTCAAGAAATAATAAAAATAATAGCACTGTAAGGTTTTTGATACGAAATGCAGTAAAAACGTGCAGTGTGTTCATGTTGTGCAGTATTTTTGGCACGCTCATTGCACATTTTAATTAAAATTTTTGAAAATTATCCTATTATGCTGGCATAATGCTTGATGCTTTTGCTAGCCTATTATATTCGAAATTATGCCGGCAAAATTGGCGCAAGCCTAGAATTATAATGCAAAAGTCACACATGTGCATTGAGACACTTTAATTAATAGAGCAGTCACCAGAGCAGAATGTCCATGAAAATTGCTCTTTTCTTGATAATAACCACCGTATAGAAAGCAGCTAAAAGGAATGCAAACTGGCCATATCCCAGCTTTGGGACTTGCGAGAAGCACTAGCTACACCCAAAAATGCACCCTTCAACCATCCAGGCTTTTAAAAAGTTGTGAACTTAAAGGTAGCGGCCAAGAAATGGCTGCAGTGATGTTAACATTGAACATATAATTTGCATGACTACAATTGAAGGGGCCAGTGGCAAAAGAGGACAAGTGCAATTTGAAAAATTAGGTGACCATGTGGAGGACATTAAATGGAATTCCAGGACATAATTGAATTATTGTAATTTTTGCTTAAAATTTGAGACTGCCATGATCTTTTAAATTCTGCTGTTTACTTAGTGAAAACATTATTCACATGGTTAAAACAAGCTATTCTAACTTTTAGAAAATGGAAAATCTAAATGGCACATGTCCCCTTTTTCCACTGATCCCTTCAATTGTCACTTTACTATAGCCATTTCTTGGCTACCACCTTTGATTTCACAACCTTTTCACCCTTGGGACTGCACATTTTTTCTCAGCTTGACCGCTTTAGCATAGATATGATTGGCTAATTCTGTTGTTTTATACAGTTTGGATAATTTCATTATCGGTGCAATGCTACGTCACATGAGCTTCAAGGATTTTGAAAGAACCCAATACTGAAAATTTGATCCAATATACATTAATATCTTGACCACTTATCCTCATCGCTACTAAATGACTCATATTAATGACATAAGCATTGATATACAGCTCATTCTAGGCTAAAAAGTATATACCACAAGTAAAAGTTGCTCGTGGTAACCAGGTTTTAAAGTACAATTTACTACTGTTATATATACAGATGATACAAGTGGCTGGCTGGTACTACATAGAAACATAAAGCCTCACAGTTAACTTTGGGTATGGCTTGTATTCTCCACTAAACCATTAAATGCAAAATTGCCTACGCATGTCTAGCCTCTCCCACATCATACTATGCAGTGCAGTGGAGATACGGTACCACTGCAATGCAACGTCGTGTTGCAAGAGTGCAAGTGAAACAGGATGAACACTCACAAGCAAAATGGGTGCCACACCATTTAATTAGCAAGTTTTTTTAAAGACAAACTCTCACAAGATGACGTTGCATTTGAGCAGTCCAGTTTTGATTTATTACAACCGATCAATAATCTAGTGGACAATATCTGCCTAATGCCAATTATTGAACCGATTATCATTGTTACATCAATAAACTAACACGACAAATATCTATCGAGTCCCAGTGAACCAAATTGTATGTTGGTTTTGTATCAAACAGTACAAAATTTAAATTTCTGATGCATGTTTCTCTTAAAGTACTTTTGAGCTACATAGCTAGCACAATGATCAAACCACACTCGACACACACACACACACACACACACACTCGACACACACACACACACACACACACACACACACACACACACACACACACCCAAGATTGCAGAATTGGTCCACAAAGTGCATCACATTGTGACTCACTGAGTGATTACCCAACTTGTTCTGCATTTCATGGCTACAGTTCAAGTCTCCACACTTGCAACCTGATAAATGTATTGGTTAGAAAGAGGATACTGTAATGGAATAATGTTAGCTTCGCTGACTGCAACGACCATTAACTGCAAACAACTAGATCACCCCAGCTCCAAATCCCCAAGTGCACAATCTTATGCACAGAGCATGCATGGCCCAATGGGTAGATCTGATACCCACAGTGATGTAAAATATTGTACCCACATGAGAATACCTTCTGGTTAACTAGTACTCAGAGAGGTAGCTACTGGTACAGCTCTATGTATGAACTCACCCATAAAATTCAATTACAGAATACAATACATGATGATACAAGAGGTCAGTACAATAGTGATAATGAATATTGACAGTGACATCATAATAGGCATAATTTAGATTGGTACATCTCTACAGTAATGGAATATCCAGTTGTTGAAACTGGTAAGGGTGGCTCCAGAACAGGTTTCCAAATTTTCTGTTACACATGCACACTTAAATCTGGGGTGTGTGGAGGCATCCCTTAATTACATGATCCAACAGACAGAACAGAAGTGACTATCCCAAGTAGGCTGGTGTTGACACCTACATAAAATTCTGTTGAGGCACTACACCCTTTGTAATTATAAATGGCTATTCTGACACAGCACTCTTGGTTCCAATGACCCATCATGTATTGGATTGGATTACACAACAACCTTTACCACATGCATCAAAAACACAGCTACACCCATCATCTACTTCTGTTGCAGACAGAGGCATTATACAGAAAGTTTAAAACTGAAAGATTACTTGCCTTGTGATAAGGCGCTCCTCAATCATGCAGTTTATATTCTCAAGCTTAGTTTACTGGCCAATCACTACCAATGGTAATGTGGTTTCCATCACATTAACTAATGTGAAAGAATGTGCCAGAATGATTGATCAGGCCATAGAAGGGTCTTGTCTAAAGAGTGGTAGAGTGGTCCAGCACCACTGCAAAATTCTTTGGGTCTGGTAAAGGAATGTAATTGACAAAATGACTTTGATCTTGGTAGCAAATCGACTGTTCCACTGCTCTACTTCATTTTTCTGGGAACTCTCTGCATCCGAAAGCTCAAATTTCTTATTCTGTAGCCAATACTATTTCTCCATCAAATGTTCAGAATGATGTTCTAGCTTCAAAGGTTTCAGCTGTACAACACATTCATTTATGCACTAGTAATGATTGAATAATCATGCATGCTTTAAGACTCGGTCATTCTAAAGGTCAGTGTAGTCAATTATAGTTCAGATAGTAGGCACATTACTATAAACCATTGTATTGTCAATCCGGATACTACTCACGGAGGTTAGCCATGTTAAGCGGTTACAAACCAGCTGTATGTGTTGAACTACCAACAATATATGAACCACTCCTAGACAGTGTAATTGTCATCAATATAGTAACAATCCTCCTCAGTAAATTCCAGCCAAGTAATGTTTTCATGTACCAGCTGCAGTACTTGGGCTACAAAACAAATTAGACTCCTCCTGAAACTAAACCTGGGAGGGATGTAAATCAGATGAGTTTCCCCACATCAGATAGGGGCCAATCAGGCTGTCCAGGGAATTATATAGGCCTGTACCGATACTGATCCTGTATCGGTATCGGTACCAATATCACTAATATCAGTATCAGTTGATTAATGCAGATGTGTACGTGATTAACTAATTATGGTGTAATTAAAGATGGCAGACTCATGTCAGAAGAGAAGTCCTATCTGGAAACATTATGTAGTGTGCGAAGAGGACGATTCAAAAGCAAGGTGTATTTTGTGTAACGAAAATGTATCAAGGGGTGGCAGTAAGCGAAAATCGTATAACACTACTAATTTGTGGAAACATTCGGAACAATACCACAAGGACAAATACAAAGAAATACTTGAGAGAAGCTCAAGCATCACGTAGAAGGTCAAGAGAAGAAGACAAACTACAACCAAAAATCGATGAAACACTCGATGCACTTAATCCTTACAACTCTAGTAGTCAGTATTTCGTTGCCATCACAAGAGCAGTTGCTGGCATGATAGCAACCGACTTCCAGCCCTTTTCCATTGTGGAAGACGAAGGATTTAGACATCTTTGACGAGTTTTAGATAGGCGGTATGAACTGCCTAGTTGGAAATACTTTTTGGAAAAAGTCATACCACAAACATATGGTAAGCTGAGAGAGAAAGTTAGCATCATTTTAAAGCCTGCCACCTTTTTAGCTCTCACCATGGATAGCTGGACATGCCGGGGTGGTGATTCTTACCTTAGCATCACTGCTCATTTCATTGATGATCACTACATGCGACAGTTAGTTGTGCTTGATACTTTCCCTTTGTGTGAAAGGCATACTGCTCATAATTTATTGAGCAACATTCTCACTATTTTGGAAAGTTGGAAAATAGAAAAGAAGAGGATTACTTGTTTTGTGCAAGACAATACAGCAAACATCACAGCTGCGGTTAGAGAAGGAGGCTTTTCCCACATTGGGTGTGTAGATCACACATTACAATTAGCTATTAATGATGGTCTGAAACAGGAAGCTGTCACAGAACTTTTAAAGATTGTACGATGTGTTGTAGGGCACTTCCATCGATCACCAGCAGGTCGTCAATTACTCAAACATATTTAAGCACAACTACAGTTACCTGAGCATCAATTATCACAGGAAGTGTGTAACCGGTGGAATTCCACTTTCTATACATTAGAAAGACTTCTTGAGCAGCGTTGTGCAGTTACAACAGTTCTACCAGACACAACATGCTCAGCAGAACTTACCATAACACAGTGGAACATTGTGAATCAATTAGTACTGTTACTGCGTCCCTTTGAAGAATTCTGTCGTGAATTTGAACGTGAAGATGCCACTGTTGGCCTTATTATTCCAGGCATTAGGATGCTTGTAAAGCATCTTGGCAAGCCAGTAGCAACTGAGGAGAGCTCAGTTATCACAAATGTTCGCAGGGAAATTTCGTTGTCTTTAGAAACCTGATTTTCTGGCATAGAGGCATGGGATCTTTATAGTATGGCAACTATTCTGGACCCACAATTTAAAGTGAAAGGTTTTTCATCAGCTACATTTTCAGAGATGGCCAAGTCTAAAGTTTTAGATAAAGCAAAAGAAATTGTTAGCCCGTCAGATGGAACCACAGCTCTAGCGTAGAGCAAGAAACACTATCAGTCAGCAGCAAGAAGAAAAAACAATCTACTCTATGGGAAGAATTTTTGACAAAGATGGTCTGGATTGTCCTGTTGTACTTTCACAGGGTGAAAGAGAATTAGAACAGTACCTAGGAATTTCCTGTCTTCCACATTCTGAGGACCCAGTTAAATTCTGGAGATCTCATGGAACACATTATCCTCTTCTAGCACCTCCCTCTAGAAGAGTACTAGCTATTCCTCCAATATCAGCTGATTCTGAACAAGTATTTAGCTGTGTAGGCAATACTGTGTCATCATCACGGAGCTGTTTAGACTCAGAAAAGGTGAAAATGTTGGTGTTTTTGAACAAGAACAGAGAACACATGTAGCAGTATCCAGTGTTGTTTCAACTTCCCAGGTGATTCTGTGAAATAGATGATTGTTTTTATAGTAATTTGGTTTATTATGCTCACTTTACAGTAATGGTATTGTGCATGTTGTGTGCGTTTACTGTACGGTACTAAACCGTTATAGTTTATAGCATACGTACTTGTCAAATGAACATTTGTACTTTATTATTATTTTCATAAAAACAATATACAGTATAATATCGGCTTGGTTACAGTATGTATCGGTATTCTTCTAATATCGGAATCTTCAAAAAAATTTATCGGATTGTCCATAAATATATTGGTATCGGTATCGAATCCAAAATGCTGTATCGGTACAGGCCTAGAATTATAGCTAGCTAGACCAGCTATCAGAACTGCTGCTAGGAAGCACTTTTAGAGTTTCCCACATGCAATTAACTTTTCTTATTAACTGTTTTGGTCGTAGTTACTTGAAGGGATGTTGTCTTCTCTGAGGCAGTTAGAGATTTTACCTACGTGTTGTTATGTATTTCATAACTAAAGATGTAACACTTTCACACCTCAGATCAAAGGAATTCCAGAGGATACATTTGCCATGTATACCTCAACACAGGGAGACATCTAAATGTACACTGGTGTGCATTGAAATGTATCCCGGGAAAGTGGTTGCACTTCTAAAAGAGCAAGCTACTTTCATTAAAGCAAGTATGGCCTTGATGTGGAGCTATTAAAGGCACCAGTAATGTAAATTGTAGCTCATATTGGGAGACTCTCAGTCTGTATGCACATTGCAATTTGATCAGTTTCATGTTTGTACTGAAACGTTGACAGCGTTACTATGCAGAATGCAAAATTACACTATTCACCACAGTCTTATCAATCAAAGAAATCCACGTTAATTTGAATTTGTATACATGATATTGTAGTCAATAGTATGAGAACATATTGCTGAGGAGATGATACATACATATGTTCCAACAACTTGCAGCAAATACTAGTCAATGATATAGGTCTATAGTTCAATGGATTAGTACACGGGCCTTTCTTGTATACTGGAGTTACATATGCCCTCTTCCAGTCTGAAAGGAGTTCACCCTGTTAACAACAATCATTGCACTGAATTTGACAGTTGTTAAAGGCACCAGTAATGTAAATTGTAGCTCATAATAGGAGACTCTCAGTCTGTATGCACATTGCAATTTGATCAGTTTCATGTGTGTACTGAAATGTTGATGGTGTTACTATGCAGAATGCAAAATTACACTATTCACAATAGTCCCTTCATAATCCATTACTGGATTAATAAAAAGTTTACAAACTAGATGAATAAAAAATTGGAAATTTTAAAATGGGAATAGGGATCACTGAAAAAAGCCACAAAGCAAGAAGGGATCACTGGGGTGGTAATGTAAACCACAGATCCCTATTTTGACTCACTTCAAAATGACAGAGCATATAAGTAAAGATTTATGACAGAGAGTCAAAATAGGGATTTGTGGTTTACATTACTACCCCAGCGATCCCTTCTTGTTTTGTGGCTTTTTTCAGCGATCCATATTCCCATTGTAAAATTTCGAATTTTTTATTCATCTATACTAAAGGGGTAAGCTTTGTTATAGAGTGGTTAACTCGTGTCATCCATAATGTGGGCGTATCCACATTCAAATATGTGCCGAAAAGCTTGGGAATGCACTGTAAGACTAGTTCTCACCTTTAAGTAACATTTTCCGGCTTGTAGAACAGCAAGGATACCAAAACGCCTTCATTTCAGTACTGCTGCTTCTAGCAACACTTCAATTTGTGGTAATCACATGAGCATTGATTTATTCCCATAACTGATTTCGGTCTGAGCTTGTATAAAACAGACAGAGGGTGACACCATTACCTCGTCAAATTCAGTGCAAGGGTTGCTGTTATACACTTGACTGCATTATTAGAGTATGTACATGACTGCTCTATTAGAGTATTTAATCTGGATAACCCGCCCACGTACAATAATCACAGAGTGAAAAAAACCACCTTGCAACAAAGTCATCAGCACAGATTAAGCTTCTTGGCCTATACTGAGTTTAATAAAGACAGATTCTATTAGCCACAAGCAGCGCACACCAAAAAAACTTAATCCTGACTGCGATCTTGTATGGCTTCTCGAATGTGGCAGCAAGAAGAAACGGCCCGGTTTGGGTGTTTCCATCCGGAAACAACATCAAACATAGGTCATGGATACAAGGAAGGACTCGGTAAGCATGGCTATATAGCTTTTAGCACAAAAAAGTGGATAAATTTTGCTGTACATGAGTGAAACAAAATAATATGAATAACAAGAACAATAATATGAACAAAACGGTATATTTCAGTTTTGTCCCAAACACACGTACTGTTTCCTTTTCACTTGGTACTTGCTAGTGGATCAATACTCATTGCAAATAACCACCAGAGGGTAGTTTTGAGTTGGAGGATGCATTCCAAGGTTGTTTTTAGGCGTGCGTTATATTAGAGTTTTTGCAAAAAACATGGCCGATCCCTATTATTAACCCACTATCGTGGTTCATGATACGTTGTAATTAGTCTTTAAACAACGCAAAAGCATTAAAACACTTGTACTTCCCAAAATTTGTCCTACTCTATTTTCTGCGATATCAGTAGGACTCGTCCGTTTATTATAACAATCATAGCTACAACGTTACTTGCTGCCTAACCATAATCAAATCTTTCAGGCATGCATATATAACGAATCCAGTGATTCCACTTGTATTGGCATTAAGGCTATCAGCCTTAATGGAAGTGTAACATATTAGCTATAGCATGGGTACTCGTGATTTTCCAGAAATGTATGCCGCAGTCCTCGGGCTATGCCCTCAGACTTTGGGCATACATTTCTGGCAAATCATTCGTGCCCATGTTACAACTATAAAATACTTTTCACGTTATATGTCAGCGTTTTAAAACTACCAAAAGAAGTTTTACTGTAGGCTATCAATTTATGCATGTGGTCAATGTTTAATGTACAAGTATAATAATTAGGAATTTTAAGTTTTTTAGGCCCGGGGCAAATACAATCACCAATGAGACAACCTACTAATGGGGCATGTATAAACAGTGCATGGCCAACACAGTGTGTGCAGGTAGAAAAGATGCACAGTAACACAATTCTAGAGGAATTGACTGGCACATAAACATAAGGGATGTATTAGTATGCAATTACAATCAGTGATTATCCAACCATGGAGATGTGAGAATGTGAGATTACACTTTAAATTGTAAGAATAAACTAATATCCATTTGGTTCCACATGGGGTACTTTGAGATAATAAATCACTCTCTAGAGTTCCTTGGATACACATACATGAAATTGACAAGGAGAAAACATCCTGACCGCCTGGCAGACTCCTGTAAGCGTTCGAGCGTTAATCGGATGGCTGCGGGTTCGAGGCTGCCTAGGTCCAGTCATGGATTTTTTCTCCCTTCTCCACCTTTTCAAACACACTTTCTGTAACAACTTTAAACAGGCTGTAGGACCAGGTGTCCTACAGACCTTCAGCACTTGTGCTGTAAAGCCTTAATAAATAAATAAATAAAAAGAATCATGGTATTGAATCTGATGCCTACAAGCAGTAAAGCTTAAACACATCCAATGAATACTTATTACATTAATTTTATGCAAATGTACACAATTTGTGTTACATGATATGTATTAAATGAGGATGGATCCGAGGACTGGATTAAGACATGGCTGGAGTTGCCAAGAGCAGGCCATGGTAAGATCAGGATAAAAGCAGAGTATTTCAACTGTCTGTCACCTACAACTGATATCTTAGTTATGTTATTTAACACGAACTAGGTCGTTTGTACTAAAATGATGCCGTGGATATGCTGCAAGACCCAAAAAAAAAATTTGGAAAACAAATGTGGCTGAAATGCAATACCAGAATTTCATGGATATGTCAGTGTGCACAAGAATGTGGAGCATTGTTGACTGTAGCTACATAATAATAGCAGTTAATAGCAAGCACAACCATGCACACGGCCTAAGGGCACATTTTGTGCATGTTGTGTTTGTTCTCTCAATCAGTGTTCAGTACGTGAGATGCAATTTGACAGTCAATATTTATGTAGTTTTCTCAGGGCCCATATCAGTGATCAGTCTGGGCACTCCTGGCACCAAAAGCTAGGCTTCAGGTGGAGAACTATGCATCATCACACAAACTTATCAGCTGGAAACTGCACCTTCTTTGCACAGTGGCCTGCCAGGTGAGGCTTTTTCCCATCCCCATACACGAGTAAAGGTAGCCTAGTTACGCGAGACTACAGAAACAAGATCATCAAAGTGTTTTAACCAACACAAACTAACCTCTAGTGATCAGTAGCAACTTCCAATCATGTCGTTTATTAAGCAGGCATAGCAACCACTCGTCTTCCAATCGAAATAATCGGTCACGCACTTTCAAACACAAACGAACAGTAGTTTGCTTGTCTAGTTGGCGTCGCCTGCTAACTGTTTTGATCGGCATTAAATAGAATCATCATATGTTTCTATCACCTCCATGAAAACAACCGCCCTTTGTACGAATATCTCTTCATACAACATGGATTCTATTCCCGGTGAGTGCAAAGCCTTAGGCCTTGTAGTTTTCTCAAACATTATTTATTCATTCATTATTTATGATGTAATTTTAACCACATTTCGTATTATCTTTAGCACTTGGTTGTATAATTACAGGTAAATTTGTAAGGCTAAACAGCTTGATACACCCGATCAACAGGTAAAAAAGTACAAGTAAACTAATTACATACAGATACACATAGTGTTATATTGGGATCATACAAAAAAGGTAGGGAGGCATGGGAGGTTGCTTACACCTGCAGATATACTAGTGGACATTTAATCCTTAATTCAGTCTATACCATGACTGAATTAGGGATTAAATGTCCACTAGTATATCTGCAGTTGTACTACTTTCTTTGTTCTATGGTCACTATAATCGAACTTAAAATTCCTAACTTTCCTTATATTTGTATGTTGTAAAACCCTTCGTTACCTGAATTTTTATAAAACCACAAAAACCACAAGAGACAAAACAATAACAGCTTGTGTGACCTATGTGTGAAACGTGTGAAAGCCATCTTTCAATTAACACTCAACAGTATGGACCATTCAAAAGACCTCTCTTTACCCTACTCAGGCATCTAAAAGGTTTCACAGTAACACAGAACTTATGAGCTGCGAAGTGAACAAACTTGGCCTGTCTCGGACTGTTTCTTCTTCGTCACGCGAAAATAAAAACCAAACCACTATCTTGTTGCTATGTGTGATGACATCATACTGTATATCAATTGACTTGTCACCACATGAGGAGTCTTTTAATCTTTATTTCAATGGCGTACCACCATCGAGATGAAAGTTATGGCCAATTTTTCACAGGTGTGTAACCAGCACACATGTTTTATACTTCTTGTTGTATTCCAAGCGGTGTTGGTTTCCCTGGCTGCTTCTCTTGGCTTCACACGATACGCTGTTCTAAATCCCTGGGCCCCTGAATAAAATGACAGTTGTTTCAGCTCTGTAGTCCCCAGATCAAAGGCGCTATGGATGGATTTCAATAGGCATGCGTTCAGAGCCACGTACGTGGCTTTTCAGTAACAAAGGGTTGACTGGTGAAACTGCATTAAAAGGAAAGAATGGCAGCAGAGTTAATGATTTCATCAGAATGCAATCATTTACTGGCTTGAAAGTGATGTGGTTAATACGCTTTGCTTTCAGCTATGTTCAGCCCATTACACAGTGCTACAAACAAAGAACAATAGGAGAAGTGCCTCTGCAATCAACCCACTCGTCATGAAAAATATGGAAAATTTGCATACCCCAAATATCAATTCCTAACTGACTTGAAAGTGAACATTACTCTTTGCATTTACCCCAGCGTTACAGAGAACAGTATCAGAAATGCCTCTGCAATCAATCCAGTCTCCACAGAAAGTATGGACGATTCCCATTTACAAATGTTGGGAAGTCATGCATCACATTACTGCGAATTGACACCTTGGGGACAGTTAACAAAAAGAAATGGGACACAAAGGAGGACAAAGGTAAGTCTATGATGCGTGCATCGTATGTACTGCGCGGTAAGCCAAAAAGCATGTCTCGGGACAGAGCAACTTTGAACAGTGAGAAAAACGTGACTGGATTTGCGAAAACCCGACATAATAACACATTTTCCTAATTCTTTATTATTGATCTACTTAGCCAAGTGTACACTCAGGCCAAGTTATAGCCTTGTATGCCAACAACTTTTGGAGTTACAGCCCTACAATGTAGCAACAACAAAAAGATCAATTTGTACAGCATGCAAGTATTCAAATAATAAATTACAGGAGCTTACAAAAACGACTGTAACTTACAAACATAATGTAGTACAGAGTTACAACATTGCGTTTGCCATGAATAGGGAAGTCCATTACTGGGTAAGTGTTTCTTTCTATCACCTTTCTTCATTACATAGAGAGATGAAATCAGTGAAGAAAGATTGATTGCATATGATCACTTCGTCATGGTGTAAACAAATCCCAATAGCTCACGTATCCTGTAGTCTACTGCAATGAAACAAAGATTTTTGAACTCCTCTTGAGTAGGCAAATAAGACATACAGGTTTTTATTATTGGACTCTTTATCCACAAAGAACAAAGCGTTAGAAAATTTAATGATTTTTTTTAATTACACAAATATTTTACCCATTGCAATAAATGGCTTATACTGAAAATTTAGGCTTGCAAAATTAAGTTAGATTTTTGCAGATCCGGTCACAAATCGAGCCTGTTAGCCTTAGCCGTTGCCGAGTTACACTTGCCTGAAGGCATCAGACAGGCAGTTAATCAGTAGAAAGTTCCATTACTAAAATTTTGTAACAATGTATTGAAAGCATTTAGGGTCATATGAAGGCACTTCTGGTGTATAGGTTTAATTGATTTTCCTCAGTACAATGGCTCAATTAAAACTTGCATAGTTTTTCATTGTACCGTGCATGATTTGATTGATTTCACCAAATATTTTTAAATTTTATCTTTCGCTTGTGCGAACTAGGTGGGTTTTACTGAGATGGTCAAATATGATGGTAAAAATTGTCAGAGGTGCACAAAAACAAGCTGATATTATGTTACTTCTTAAAAATCAGACACCTATCTGGTGCAGTTAATAAAATCAATCTGTTTACTGATTGTTAGCTAGACAGTGTGTTTTATCCATGCCATTAGTGTAGATTTATTACACTGTACGGTAGTACTGCTATAAGTAGGGATCTCCCAAAAATGATACGTGCCTTCCAAAACCATCCTAGACACATGTTACAAAATGAAAATCACAGTAACAGAATAATATTAGTCCATCTAAAATCAAGTAGATTCTACAGGATTTGAAACAAGAAAACCCTAAGGAGTGGCCGGATATAGAATTTTTCTTACACAAATTGCTAAAAGTTGGATTTTGGCCTCACCGCCAGCCTGCCTACCTGACCACAGTCACAAGGCTGGAAGCCAAACAAAGCAGCGTACAGCCACCTTTCTATGCTATAATAACAAAGTCACCCGTGGGATGTGCCCTTTTGGGGTTGCAATGAGTCTGCGCCTTGTCTTTCCTTTTATCTTCAATCAAGCTGGCCTTTCTTCTTCATGCAATGAAACCATAGGGATCACAGAGGTTTGGTTTTTCAAAAAATCACCCAAAACCAGCTTCAGAATACCAGCCTGGTGCCTGGGCAACTTATTTGCATGGTCATGGAGAGTTCAAAACACTTTGTTTTTATAACTACAATGGTATGTATGTTACATGCACTTGTACCAGAAGATAGTCTTCATTTTATTCAATAAAATCACCAGTATGTGCAAGTTACAGGGCTAAAATTTCATTGATTTAACAATATCTATGGTGAACATTTATACAAAATCCCAAAATTGTAGACTAATACAAACAGAAATTATGAATGAAAATGTTAGCACCTGTAGTTTATTTTCAGTACAGTCACTACACAAATCAATTTCCTCGCCATTCTTACTTACTGTCTAGTACTATAACTACTCACCACAATAAGCTGAAACTTTGGTGATCTATCATTGAACACTATAAATAATGAAAAGAAATTTGCAAGTTGGGTATATCGAACTAGGAAGGTTTTGTGGAGATGGTCATCCATTGCATGCTTCAGACACCTTGCAGTTAAGTCAACACATTAAAACTTACTTAAACGGACTTCCTGGGATAGACTCATCTCCTACTAGCACAAACAAGGTGTGTACACCGTTAACTCTGGGAGTATAGGAGACTTCATAGTGACCATTGTCAGTATCTTTTATGGTAGCTAATTCCATAAGGTGAGGTTTACCACGGTAGCGAACTTAAACTGTGATAAAATCTGCAACACTTGGTATCCCTTGACCATTTGAATCATTGACTTTAATGGAAAAGGTGGTTGCACTATTTTTCTTAAAAGGAAACGTTCTTTTCATGTCTTTTATGGTGCACTTCTGTGTATCAATAAGTGTAAATGTTCCTAATCGAGAGAATCTTTTCTTCACTTGATGATTGCCATAAAAGTGTTATCTTCTCTTGTTCACAAACTGTTGGATTTAGATTTGTGTTGCTCTTCATTTCTTTCAGTTTATCTCTTCGTTCCAAAATTGATTTCTTCATGGCCAACACATCCTTGCTAACACCTCTTTGTAGTTTGTCATCGATGAAACTCCAGCAGCTCTTCAACTGGCTTAATAAGAAACACAGTTCATCTTCCTGTACTGTTAAGCCTTTATCCTTTCCCTCTGTGTCCTGTGTGATCTGTTGTTGTAACTGTCTCTTTCGTTCATCTAGGGCAGCATGGAGGGTATGAAAGGCATCATCCAACCTGTGAAAGTTTTCTTCTTTCCTGTTCTTCACATCTTGTCTTTTGCTCTTTACTCCATTGATGGCTCCTTCTACTTCATCTATTAGTTGCTGGATACCAGGAAGAGCTTCCTTCAGTATCTTCTTCTCACCATCAACAACATCAGAGATCACATTGTAGTCATGGTCCTTGTGTTTCTTGATGAAGCAGTCTCAACAGATCAACACCTCTTCACACCTGCAGTACAACTCTAGTGGTTTGGTAGGGTGGACGGGACACATCTCAACCTTCTCTGGTACGATGGATGGGATATCAGTAGCACTGCCTTTCCTCAGCTCATCCATTGAACACAGAGTGTGTGTGCGTGTGTGTGTTAGTGGCTTTGAATCGTCGATGCGCCTCCTCACAAACATCACATAAGAATATAGTACACTCGCTGCATGATGACGTTGCAACTCCTACTGCATCACAGTTTTGACATATGGGCGTGACTTTTATACTGCTTGCTTGCTCTTGTAGACGCATGATCTCCACCAGACGAACTGCTGAACAATGCGATGGTAATTCTTCTAAAGCATGTGGAGTGGATAGCACAACCTTTCCTCTGCACAGTGGACACTCAAGCTCACGCTTCGAAGCCTCCAAGTATGGCAGTCGACCCAACCATTCTTTAAGGAAGCCAGTACAAAACGAATGAAGACACGGAAGTATTTTGGGATCGTTTAGGATATCTTGGCAAATTGCACAAGTGAGCTCTTCTTTTACCTTTTCCCAGTTAGTCGCCATGTTTCTATTGTTCGTAGCAGTTTTGCAGAGTGCTGTTGCATGCAGCTGCAGCACACGCTGTACCTAATTTAGAAGTATATATTCTAAATAAGGAGTTTTTAATGTGCGCCTACAGTTTAAATTTAAGCACCACTCTAGCTTTCAAGTGCAATAATAAAAATTATTACAGGCTTAGCGCCATCTCACATGTCAGTGCACAAATTCGTGTTTTCTTTATTCCTTCAATTTATAAGGTGCAAGTATATAAACTGAAAATATTATGCAATTTTGCTATGGCTGTTGTGCCCAGCCAAGTGGTTTGAATAACTGCCAATTAGCCACAATAATGTAGCTAATGGAAATACAACATGTCAGCATGTATGCAAAATTAATATGCTTGAGGACAGGAAGCAGGAATTTATTTGGAGTGGCCAGAAGTTCCGTAAAGCCTACCTCTAGGATCACATTGACAGGCTTCCAACACTTACCATGACCTGCATGGGCATCATTTTTATGATCTTAATCTAGCTATAATATTTCAATATACTAGCTGCCCAGGGCATGCACACAAACTTAGGTCAGTGTTTGAAGGGCCATTTGTTATACCATCATTGTTATAATATCAAGGCTTTCCTGGCATAATTTTGATCAGTATCATACAGTACGATAGTAACTGTATAGTAGGAACCAGAAAGGAGTAGGCGTGGCCCACAGAAAATATCACCCAAAAACAGCTTCAATTTTCCCTGACGGTGATGAGGCAGTATTGGTTGGGCAAAACTAAGCCCAAAACAGCTTTCAGATCGACCAGAAACGCTTTCAACAAGTTGCAATGGGATTTTAAAAATAATTTATTTAACGGAATTTTCTACTGACTGACTGACTGACTGATGCCTTCAGACAAGTGTAACTCGATAACGGCTAAGGCTATGGGCTTGATTTTTTTCACTGTTCAATGTCGCTTCAGCCCAACTGGTGCTTTTTGGCATACCGCAGTACGTACAATGCATTCTTCATGTACTTACCAGTGTCCTCCTTTGTGTACCATTCATCTTTGCTGACAGCAAAAAGTGTCGATTTGGTGGTAGCACATGATGGCTTCCCTTCGAAACAGAAATCATCCGTATTTTTCGTAGTGGCTATTGTGATTGCAGAGGTGCTTTTCGAACAGTTCTTGATTCGTACCACTGTGTAATGGGTTAGACATAGCAGACAACGAAGCATAATGGATACTTCACTTTTCAAACGATAATTAATATAACCGGGGCGCGCATCACCATTTCTTTCTTTTAGTATATGCGTGGATTGCAGAGATGCTTTTTGAACAATTCTTGATCCGAAATGCTGTGTAACGGGTTGAACATAGCAGACAACGAAGCGTTATGGATACTTCACCTTTTAGACGATAATTGATATTGCTGGGGCACGTGACTCCATTTCAGATGTGGTATGCGTGGGTTCGCCAATCACAATGATTATTTACAAAAAAATTAACAAACAAGTACACAGAAAAATTTGGAATTTTCAACTAGAGTAGGGACAATAGCACATCGATAAAAAGCACTGAAACAAGTTGGAGTATGCACGATATTAAATCACAGTAAAACAATAAGAAGTGTCATATCCCTACTGTGCATTTCCATTATGGTATCTTGAGCGCAGTAGGGATATAACACTTCTTATTGTTTTACTGTGATTTAATATCGTGCCTACTCCAACTTGTTTCAGTACTTTTATCGATGTGCTATGGTCCCTACTCTAGTTGAAAATTCCAAATTTTTCTGTGTACTTGTTTATACATTATAGCAATTTACATTATATTAGTGGCTACCAAGTTCAGTGTGAGCTTTGGTGTTATCAGACACACTTGACTGCATTATTAGAGTATTTATGTGACTGTGGACAAGATTATACATGTATATTACACACATTCCTAATATTGAGCAGCTATTGTCTTACTGCATGTGTCAGGACACTTAGTCATTGTAGTATCTTCATGCAGCGTTCATGAATACTCACCAGATGGTACGATACTGAGCTAGCTACTTGTCACAAGACATGGAGCTCTGACAAGGATTTGTGCATTTACCATTTCAGCCAAGACTGTACACAATAAGAATCACACAGATGCTCCAGGGGTGCATGGACTACAATCATGATACTGACTACAATGAAATCTATGCTGTGGACATTTAAGAATGTATATGGCTTCCCACAAACAATATGTGGAATCTACAAATGAATTACAATTGTTTCACATTATACTACATCATATAAAAGTTAGTCTGTAGACTGTATGGTAGCTAATCTGCATGCACACACATCATTCACAACAACAAAGTCAGATACTATGTAGCTGTGTAAACCAATGGATATCAACAACACAAAGCCATGTTACACAATGTGGTCAGACAATTAGCTATGGCTCTCATACAGTTTAAATGATTAATTTTAACAAAACTTATTATACTTACTCCACCCAAGTTAGGCTTTGCAGGGAAAAGAAATATGGTTTATAGAAACTATATTCATAGCAATGAATAATCTCTGGTATCAGCAGTATCACTTTGTTACGTCTCTGAGAGAGCACTTGTATAGTCGCTAGTAGCAAATTGCGCATGTATGGTCGCTAGTAGCAAATCGCGCTTGTATGGTAGCTAGTAGCAAATCGCAATTGTGTGCTTACAGTAAGAAGTAGACTATACCCACCATGCAGAGATGCTATGCGCGATCTACTAAGTGTAAGAAGTGCGATCATACAGTACAGTAGTACTGCATGTATAGTGGAGATCACACTCATCACATTAGTTTGGGCTTTCATGCTCACCCAGCCTCACTTTTCTTTCAAAACATGCAGCTTAGCAGTATTGGTTAAGTATAACCAGGAATTAGCCAAGCCCAAAACCCTTACAGAGCAATCCCTAACCCTTCCAATAAGTTTTTCTATCTGATAGTTTTGTACATCACGGATAATGAGAGTTTGGGCTTTCATGACCAATAACATCCTCCCATCCCCTCACAATACCTTCATGGTGCTTAGTATTGATGAGGTATAACCAAGCCCAAAAGTGCCTTCAGTGTGACCTGAAACACTTCCAATATGTACATGTAGATCATTACAAATTTAAAATATATATTTAGTGGAATTTTCTACTGACTAACTGAATGATGCCTATAGATAAGCATAACTCGATAATGGCTAAGGCAACGGGCTTGAATTATTTCACTGTTCAACATCACTTAATCCTGACAGGCGCCTTTTGGCATAGCACAGTACATACAAAGCATTCTTCATGGACTAACCTGTGTCCTCCTTTGTGTTCCATTTATCTTTGCTGATAGCAAAAGGTGTTGATTCACAGTAGCACCACATAATGGCTTCCTTAAGTTTGTAACAGAAATATCATCCAAGTTTTCCACTGTGACTGGAAAGACCTTCTCATAGCATTCTGAATTAGGGTTGGGAAATATTTCAATATATTGTCAATGTCGCCCAATCAAGTGCCCACCATACAATTATCGCACGTATTTAGCCATCACAGTATTATCGCACAGAGCCACAGACAATGTTTATCATATTTGCAATAATTATTGCTCTTATTGTCTAATTTGTGTCTGTTCTGGGCAGTTCGTGTATACTATTGCTCACTATATCAGCAGGTCCACATATTAACAAAAACACTTGGTAAAGCATTTCTCAATGAAAACAAGTACTCATATTGACCTTACAGACTTTCCAAACTGTGTAGTTGTTTCGATTTTCAAATGCAATATTGCAATAATCACTTTCCAGTACAGTATACATGGGTTCATTCCCTTATTTGACTACTTTTTATTTCTTTGATCTAATCAAACTTGTATAATTCCTTATACTTGTTTGTTCACTTTTTATAACATTATTGTGACTGGTACACCTGAAGATATATACTAGTGGACATTCAATCCCTTATTTAGTCATAGACTGAAGTAGGAATTAAATGTCTACTAGCATATCTTCGGTACTGCCCAAGCGCAACGTCGCACCCGCTCGCATATGCAACTTTGCTCGAGAATTTTAAAATTGCTAATTAAGGGGTGTGCTAATTAATTTTTATCTTCAGATATAGAAAACTACTGTTCATTCTACTAACTGATGCAACTATGCTTAATGGTTGATTTCTTCATTGTCCAATGTCACTTTGGTCTGAGACTCACTTCTTTGTCCACTGCACCATCTTTGTCTCCCATTTCTGCCTTGAGTATTGATTTTGCAATAGTATAGGCAGGTGGTTGCTTTAAACAGGTGAATCAGTATATAAACAAGTATAAGAAAAAATTGGGAATTTTAAATTAGATTAGGGACAATGTATAATGCTGCAATAAAAAGTACTGAAACAAGCTAGATCGGAGTAGTATGTAATGTCCAAATACTGTAAAACAATAAAAAGTGAATATCCCTACTGTGCTACACTCAATGCACAGTAGGGATATTCACTTCTTATTGTTTTACAGTATTTGGAAATTACGTACTACTCCGATCCAGCTTGTTTCAGTACTTTTTATTGCAGCATTATACATTGTCCCTAATCTAATTTAAAATTCCCAATTTTTTCTTATACTTGTTCGTGAAGTTTTTTTGCAAGCTCATGACCACTAAATATCTGCTGAGTTACTCACAGCATGATTATGACTCATACAATAACAACTGATCAGTGGGCGTGGCTCTACATAAGCCTGCAGACAATAATGGACGTAGATTCGTGCATATCTACATGGGCGTGGCTACCATATGTCTACAGACAGTAATTTACGTAAGTGGGCGTGGCTCACGAAAGAAGCAGAGCTACGCTATGACGTGTGGTAACACATCCACATTTAATTTAGCACGTAGGGTCAGACCCGAATAATCTGTAAAGTAGGACCTGGATGATCCGACTCGGTTTAACATTGTTACTAATTAAACTATATTTATTGACTTACACATTGCTATATAGTTCGCCGTGAGTTGCTCTCTCTGATCGATATCAACGGCGAGTCTGACGTACGCGTGTGTTTTTGGTACAACCGGCGACCATGAGTGTTCGAATAGTTTGATGCAATATACACTGGTATGGAAGCCGTACTGTAGTCTATTAACACTCAGCAGTAGAATCTTGACTGATGGCCATGGTAAAGAAGGATAAAAGGTAAGACAATAGCACAAGCATTGTATGTTTATCAATATACCAAAGGCTTTTTCTTAAGCAATCTAGAAACGTTTCTGCGAAAGAATTAGGGCTGTGGCTGTAGCCAGTTTTCCGCTACACTTGACTGAAGGCGTCAGGCAGGTAGGCAGGCAGTAGAAAATTCCATTGACTAAATTAAAAAAAAAATTCTGTAGCAACTTGACGGAAACGTTTCGGGTCGATCTGAAGACACTTTTGGGCTTGGTTTTACCTAACCAATACTGTCATGTCGTTGTGAGGAAAAATCGCGGCAGGTTTTTGGGTTATATTATATCATGGATCGTCCCCACACCTTCGATGTCCCTTATGATAACTCACCTTGGGAATTTACATGTAGTCGTTGCAGAGAGGTGGCCTTTCTAAACAGGTGGCCGCTAAGACAGGTTCCACTGTATATTTTAGCTACAATTTCCATAGCGACTAGCTATATTATATTGATTGCAGACACTTCTTGCACTATTCTTCATTTGTAATGCCGTATAATGGGTGGATAAAACCTGAAGTGAAGCAAAATGGCAATAGGGTTCTCTAGTAATTGATAGTCAGGGTATACATTAAGTCTAGCCTGTGCCATTCCTTCCTTTGATGTGGTATGTGTTGGTTCACCAGTCATTGTTACAAAAAACAAACAAGTATAAGGATACTATTTGAGTGGAGATCATAGGAACAAAAAGCAAGGAAACAGAAAGGTCTCATCACACCTGCAGTTATACTATAGTGGACATTCAACCCATACTTCAGTCATGGCTATACTCTATACAACATGAGGAATTAAATGTCCACTAGTATAGCTGCAGGTATAGATGAGACCTTTCAGATCCCTACTCAAATTTAAAATTCTAATTTTTCCTTTTACTTGTTTTTTTTTTTATACCACACTGTATGATTATGATGTTCTACATTATATAGTAAGGTCAACTCACTTAAATGGACTCCCAGGAATAGGTTCCCCTCCCACCTGTACGGACACAGTATGACTTCCACTAAATTTATGAACATAGGAAGCCTCATAACTGCCACCACCAATTTCTCTGATGGTCGCTGCCTCAGTGACCCGATCCTTGTTGTCATATTGTACTAGAACATCTAACTGTTTGAAATTGCAAATGTCATTACCCAAGAAATCTTTCAGTTGTACTGTAAAGCAATTCTTCTTGCCAATAGGAACTATATCCTTCAGGTCTTCAACAGTACAGCATTCCTGTACATTGCAAAATAATCTGATCTGGTGAATGATCTTTTCAGTTCCTTTCACATTGATAAGTGAATGTTCCTGAGATACTGGCTTCAGCTTTGTCTTGCTCTTTATTTGTTTCAGTTTATCTCTTCGCTCCAACATTGATCTCTTCATGGCCAACACATCCTTGTTAACACCTCGTTGTAGTTTGTCATCGATGAAACTCCAACAGCTCTTCAACTGGCTTACTAAGAAACACAGTTCATCTTCCTGTACCGCTAAACCTTTATCCTTTCCCTCTGTATCCTGTGTGATCTGTTGGTGTAACTGTCTCTTTCGTTCGTCTAGGGCAGCATGGAGGACATGAAAGGCATCATCCAACCTGTGCAAGTTTTCATCTTTCCTGTTCTTCACAACTTGTCTTTTGCTCTTTACTCCATTGATGGCTCCTTCTACTTCATCTATTAGTTGCTGGATACCAGGAAGAGTTTCCTTTAGTATCTTCTTCTCACCATCAACAACATCAGAGATCACATCATAGTCATGGTCCTTGTGTTTCTTGATGATGCAGTCTCGACATATCAACACCTCTTCACACCTGCAGTACAACTCTAGTGGTTTGGTAGGGTGGACGGGACACATCTCAACCTTCTCTGGTAAGATGGATGGAATATCAGTAGCGCTGCCTTTCCTCAGCTCATCCATTGAGCGGATTTTGTGCGTGCTGGTGGCTTTAGATTTTCGATGCGACTTCTCACAAAAATCACACAGAAATATAGCACATTCGCTGCACGAAGAAACTGCTGCTTCTTCATCCTCACAATTTTGACAGATGGGCGTGACCTTTTTACTGCTTGCTTGTTCTTGTAGACGCACGATCTCTACCAGACGAACGGCTGAAAAATGCGATTGTAATTCTTCTACAGCACGTGGAGTAGATAGCGCAACCTTTCCTCTGCATAATGGACACTCGAGCTCACGTTTCGAAGCCTCCAAGTATGGTAGTCGACCCAGCCATTCTTTAAGGCAACCAGTACAAAACGAATGAAGACAAGGAAGTATCTTGGGATCGTTTAGGAGATCTTGGCAAATTGCACAAGTGAGCTCTTCTTTCACCTTTTCCCAGTTAGTCGCCATGTTTCTATTGTTCGTAGTCGGTTTTTGCAGGGTGTGTTGCATGCAGCTGCACACGCTGGCCTAAGTTTAGAATTATTCTAAATAAGGAGTGAAGTTATAAGTTTTTAATGTGCGCCTACAGTTTAGATTTTAAGCACCACCGCAACACTAACTTTCAAGTGCAAATTTTTTTCGGCTGTAAAGAGAGATTGGGATTCATATTTTATTGTTCAGCACAAGTAGCTAACTATGAAAGCTCGTAAATGTGCCAGTTCAAATTTAAATTTCAGTGTTTCCCATCCATTGTCCACATAATCTGTTTCTAAACTATCAGATGTTCCACTGATTATTTATTCTAGTGTTTTGCATATTGTACAGGCTCAGCCCCAGCTCACATGTCAGTGTACAAATTTACATTTTCTTTATTCCTTCGACTTACCAGTATAGGTACAAGATCAGTGCCGGTTAATGTTTTTTTAGACTGTTTGCTATGCCGGGCTGTTGTGCCCAGCCAAGTGGCTTGAAAAGCTGCCAATTGCAATAATGTAATGGAATACACCACCCACCAGCATGTATGCAAATAATATAGACTATATAGCTATTATGCTTGCTGCAGAAACTGAGGACGGGAAACAGGGAATGTATTTGCAGTGGCGGATCTAAATAGGTTTCTGGGGTTTCAAGAAACCCTTTTTTAAATTTAGCTTAGTGGTATTCTCAATACATAAACATCAGGGGCGGATCCAGACTTTAAAAAGGGGTTCCACTTTGGAATTGCAACTTCAGCCTAGCTGTAAGTTGAATAGTAAAAAAAAAAAAAAGGTCATCACGTGCTGACAATAGCTGTTCCTCACCATAGATTCCCTCATCAACTACATTTCCTTATTCACACAACTGTATACATAGCTTGCTATACTGCTCCTCAAAAGACTACTGTGACTGCTATATTAGAGTATCTCGATTTGACTGCTCTATTAGAGTATCTCGAGTAAGAGAGGCTCTTTAAAAAGGGGGGTTCCATGAAACCCTTTGAACCCCCCTGGATCCGCCCCTGAACATTGTTGTATAACTTGTATTGACAATTTGTCATAGCAAACAACCATATACCAGTCGCCAGGCTGCGCTTCACAACATCTCAGTTCTTTGTCCATCTTTTGCAACCGTCTTGCACAATACTTATGGTGCACCTGTTCGTTTGTTTGTAGTGGGTGAGGGGGAAATTCAATCAACTGAGGGTACAATTCAGGGAGACCCCCTTGCAATGGCCATGTATGCTTTGGCAGTTGTACCTTTGATTAGACATCTCCGTACAACAGTGCCCGATGTCTCTCAGGCATGGTTTGCGGATGATGCTACTGCTGTTGGATCACTCTCAAAACTTTTTTCCTGGTGGCAGCATCTCTCTTCTGTTGGACCTGATTATGGTTATTTTACAAATGCTACCAAGACAGTCCTAATTGTGAAGCCAGAACATCTATCCACTGCACAATTTATTTTTGCTGATTCTAATATACAGATCACTGCTCGTGGCCAGCGACACCTTGGTGCAGCTCTGGGTACAAGAGACTTCGCTGAAGAATACGTGGCTTCAAAGGTTGAGTCTTGGACTGCTGAGGTGTCTGCCTTGGCTGGAATTGCAAGTAGTCGGCCACATGCTGCATATTGTGCTTTTACCCACGGTATGATGGGCCGCTGGGTCTACCTGATGAGAACCATTCCAAACATTAGTTCTTTACTTCAGCCATTAGAGGATGCTATCAGACTCAAACTTTTTCCTTCTATCACTGGACATGTTGCATGCGCCACCGGTGAACGTGAGTTGTTCTCTCTGCCATGTCGTTTCGGTGGGCTCGGTATGGGTGACCCTACAGCTTTCTGTGAATCTCAGTTTGATGCTTCCCTGCGAATTACTGCACCATTAAAAGACTTGATTATTAGTCAGGTAGCACATGCTCATCCCCCAGATACTCGATCCATCAAGGCTCAGGTTCACCAACACCGGCGTGAGGCTTCTAAGAAACGGGCTCTTGAGATCAGAAATGGTCTCTCTTCACAGCTTCAAAGAGCTATTGATCTGAATAGTGAACCTGGAGCCTCTTCTTGGCTTCTCAGTGGCTTTACCACTGCAAGACCAGGGTTACCATCTGACAAAGCAGGAGTTCTGGGATGCTCTTCACCTGCGTTATGGATGGACTTTACTGAATACTCCTAGCCACTGTGTGTGTGGCTCGCCTTTCACTGCTGATCATGCAATGATCTGTCGTCATGGTGGTTTGACCTTTGTTCGCCACAATGACCTGCGTGATACAACTGCTGAATTACTTTCAAATGTTTGTACTAATGTTGCAATTGAGCCACCACTTCAATCCCTGAGTGGCGAAGAACTTACCCCTCGATCAGCTAACTGCCAAGATGATGCCAGGGCTGACATTCATGCATGCACGCGGATTTTGGGGGCGGCGGCAAAGTGCCTTTTTCGATGTAAGGGTTTTTCACCCAAACGCACAAAGCTACCGCAATGTTTCGATACCATCTGTGTATAGGCGTCATGAGATGCAGAAGAAGAGGGAGTATGGTGACCGTGTCCGTGAGGTGGAGTTTGCATCTTTTACTCCATTGGTGTTTGCCACAACTGGGGGCATGGGGAAGGAAGCCATCACATTTTATCGCCGGCTTGCTGAGCTCCTTTCCAAACGTAGTGCTTTATCGTACAGTCATAGGCGGATCTAGGAGGCACTGTCAGGGGGGCCAAGGGGGGGCAAAAAGTTTTAGTTCCCAACAGTGTTTGTTCCACTAAGAGGAATTCTAGTACCGTGGCAGATCTAGGATTTTTAAAAAGGGGTTTCTGAAAATTGGTATAGCTAAATAAGGCATCTGATAACAATTGTCTGGAAAATTTTGAGATTTTAGAAGCTCTGAGATTGGATTTTAGGTTAGCAATTACAATAAATTCAATACTTTAAACTGTAAATAATTACTAAATACTATAGCTAACTATAGGGCAAATATGGTGACTACAAGCTGTGGCTTTGATTGCTCTATTAGAGTAGTTACTTGACTGCTCTATTAGAGTATCTCGATCGTTTTTAATGCATTGGGAGATGAAAAATGAAGTGTTGCTGATAGTTTAATAGCTATAAATGGTGTTAGTTAAGTGCAACTGCATGCATGCTACTGGTATATAGTTGTTTGCTATGACAAATTGTCAATAAAACAATGTTTATGTAATGACAATGCCACTAAGCTAAATTTAAAAGGGGGTAGAAACCCATCTGGATCCTCCACTGTAGTATACAAGTTATATTCAGTTGCATAACTTTATTGAGTATAGCTGGATGAATGATAGACCTACAGTTTTACAACTGTAGTTAGAGAAAATTTTTGAAAATTAGATCTCCTAGGTTTAAATTTGGGAGCATTTTTGATAGAATTTAGCTTAAAAAGTGTATGCTTGCAATGCATATAAAGATTAAGCCTATCAGAGATAAAACCTGTAAAGTGTACTAAATCAAAATATACAGGTGTATAGCATTGTTATAATGACATTAGAATTGTGACTGTTCTATTAGAGTAGTGACTGCTCTATTAGAGTATCTCGGTCTTGGCACAACAATTTAAACTTATTTGCCTCACTTTCTTTACAATGTATAGTATAACTGTAAAGTACATTTATAACTATTGTCTTCTATTTGCCTATTGGTTTTCTATACTTCTGAATACAGTGTTAGCGATTCCGGGAGAATTTTAAAATCAATGGAAATAATTTTTATTTAGCATAGCCTTGTGTAGCACTCCCTGAGGATCTCATAAACACTTAGTTTTTAAAAATCCATTATAGGATGGTAGAGTTATAAGCAATTTTGTCCTTTAAAATAGGCAAAATTTTCTCAGTATCTTTCCATTGAAAAAGTCCCAAAAATGGCACAATTGAACAAATGCTTATAACTGAGCTTTGCAATAACATTTTGAACTTCTGTTTTCTGTTATAAATACCTTAATACATGGACCACAGTGTAACCTTACTTGTAAGACCCTCTGAATAAAGGTCACCTCCATAGAAAGCCACTAAATAGTTGCATGCATTTAGCATCTTGCGGATGGCAAAACAGCACACACATGGTGAAGTGCAACCACTCTGTTCCGGTCATCTCCACTCAAAAATACAATGTGCATGCAAAGCAAGGAGTTGTACTGTTGATTTATAGCTGCTTATATGATTATTTTGTCTCTTAATGTACAGCTCCTTGACAGCTACCAAAATGGTGCATCAAAGAGATGAGCCATTTGTGGTGCAAATTTACTGACTTTTAGCATAGTAATATTGAAAGCTACATGAGTAAAAATGCTCACCTTGGTGTAACTAACATGTGCTGGGTCGTTTCTTCCAAAAAGAACATAACATTGTGGTGGCTATATTGCAAAATAATCTTATAATTGGCATACAACTCCACACAAACATATTTATAGCAGGAAACTAACTGCACCATCGTATTCCTTGCCCCCAGAAACCCTAGAAACAATCCAATTGTTTGAACAATCGCTCGTATGGCAGCGAAATGATTGTGCCAACTCTCCAATGGAAGATTCACGGAGAAAATTTTATGCAAAATTTACGGAATTCCGGAATCGCTAACAGTGTGAATGCATGAATCATTCCAGTTTCTGGTATCAATATAGTACTGTAAGTCCAAGGGGGGCAAGAGAAGGGCCAGGGGGGGCACAGCACCCCTTGGCCCCCCCTCAGATCCGCCTATGCGTACAGTAGTACTTTGGCGTGGATTCGCTGTACCCTGTCTTTCTCCCTGTTGAGGTCAGCGACGATGTGCATCCGTGGAAGCCGCTCCATCTCGTTTAGATCACCAGATGCTTCCCCGGAAATGGGCCTAACAAATGGCCCTAGGGACTTTTAGATGTCCCGCTTTTCAGTTCTTGTCCAGCACGTTTGCCTCTTGTGCTGGGGGTGGTAGGAAAGGGCATTACATCTAGAAAAAAAAATAAAAAAAATAAAAAATATATCAAGACACACGATAGTGTGTCGTGCGGCCCAAGTAGCCGGCGCGCCACACCGTGAGTATATTTACAGGAAGAAAGTAAACGCGATTTTCACACCTTTGTAGCTCCGTGATTCCTTATCCGATTGAAACCAAAGTTGCTACAGAAATGCCAGCGAGGTAGGGGAGTCCACATACCAAATTTGAAGAAAATTGCTCAAGCCATTTCCGAGATACGAGCGGCCAAAGTTTGGGTTTTTTTTTCTTCGTTTTTTTCTCCTTCTTCTTCTACTTCTTCTTCTTCTTCTACTTCTTCTTCTTCTTCTTTTCGCACACTTTGCAAAATCCGCAATAAAACACGAATGCGTGCTTGGATCGGGCTGAAATTTGGCACACTTAAAGGGCTCATTAAGGCGAATCTCAGTACCACGTTTGGTAGGAATCCGATGAACATTCACAGAGTTATGACCGATTATCTGCGTAAAATAAGGTCGAAGGTCTGTCACGCCCACAGGGTAAACCGCTTGAAGGAATGAGCTGAAAATTGCTATGTAGATGGAGTAACTATCGTAGGAGTGCCTTTTTGTGGTTTGAAAGGAATCCAGTTAAATGCCATCGAGATATGACACAAAACCCAACCTATGTCACAATTACGCGATCGACTTTTATGAATAAAAAAACTATTAGTTTTCACGCCTACCAGCCAAACCGCTTACAACAGTGAGCTGAAAATCGGTGTGTAGCTGGAATAATTATCATAGAAAGTCCTTGCAGTAGTACAGAAGAATCGGATTACAAACCACTGAGTTATGATTCCAAAGCCAACTACGTGTAGCATATGCGAGATCGAGATACTCTAATAGAACAGTCACCCTAATAAAGCATTCAGCTACGTTTATAACTTACTCCATTATAGAATTTCTTTGGCATTGCAAGTTATTCTGTAGGGAGTTCAGCTACAAACAGTTAATCTTATAGACAATTCAGCTACAAGTTAAGTCATCCTGTAGAGAGTTCAGCTACAAATATGTTGCTGTAGAGATTCAGAACATTATAAATCACACTGAAGAGAATTCAACTATTAACAAGTCACCTTGTAGAGAGTTCAGCTACAACAAGTCACTCTGTAGAGAATTCAGCTACAAACAAGTCACTGCGTAAAGGGTTCAGCTACAAAGAAAGCTACCTAGTAGAGAGTTCATCTAGATCAGCTACAAACAAGTTACTTTATGCAATGTTCAGCTACAAGTAAGTCACTCTGTAGAGAGTTCAGCTACAAACAAGTCACTCTGTAGTACAAACAAGTCACCATGGAGAGAGAGTTCAGCAACCAATCAAAAAACCAGCATGTAAAAGAGTTCAGCTATACAAACAAGATATAACTCTATAGAGAGATCAGGTAGAAACTTAACAGATCACACTGTAGAGAGTTCAGCTAGAAACAAGTCATCCAGACTGAGTAGAGAGATCAACTAGAAAACATCACCTTGTAGAGAGTTCAAATCACCCTGCAGATAGTTCAGCTACAAACAAATCACCCTATAGAGAGATCAGCTAGAAGAAGTCACCTTGTAAAGAGTTTAGCTACAAAGAAACTACCATGTAGAGAATTCAGCTATGAACAGATCATCCTGTCGAGAGTTCAGCTAGAAACAAGTCATCCTGTAGAGAGATCAACCAGAAGAAGTTACCTTGTAGAGAGTTCAGCTACAAAGAAACAACCATGTAGAAAGTTCAACTGCAAACAAATCAAACTGTACAGAGTTCAGCTACAAACAAATCATCCTGTAGAGAGATCAGCTAGAAACAAGTCACCCTGTAGAGAAATCAACTAGAAGAAGTTACCTTGTAGAGAGTTCAGCTGCAAACAAACCATCATGTAGAGACTTCAGCTGCAAACAAATCACCCTGTAGAGAGTTCAGCTACGAAAGGATCACCCTGTAGAGAGTTCAGCTAGAAACAAGTCATCCTGTAGAGAGATCAGCTAGAAGAAGCTACCTTGTAGAGAGTTCAGCTACAAAGAAACCACCATGTAGAGAGTTAAGCTGCAAACAAATCGAATTGTAGAGAGTTTAGCTACCAACAAATCACCATGTAGAGAGTTCAGCTAGAAACAAGTTATCCTGTAAAGAGATAAGCTAGAAGAGGTTACCTTGTAGAGTGTTCAGTTATGAACAAACCATCATGTAGAAAGTTCAGCTGCAAACGAATCACCCTGCAGAGAGTTCAGCTACAAGAAGATCACCCTATAGAGAGTTCAGCTAGAAGAAGTCACCTTGTAGAGAATTCAGCTGCAAAGAAACCACCATGTAGATAGTTCAGCTGTAAACAAATCATCCTGTAGAGAGTTCAGCTACGAACAGATCACCCAGTAGAGTTCAGCTAGAAACAAGTCACCCTGCAGAGAGATCAGCTAGAAACAAGTCATCCTGTAGAGAGACCAGCTAGAACAAGTCACTTTGTATGTAGAAAGTTCAGCTACAAAAAAAATCACCCTGTAGAGAGGTCAGCTACAAACAAATCTCCCTGTGTAGAGATCAGCTAGAAGAAGTTACCTTGTAGAGAGTTCAGCTACAAAGAAACCATCATGTAGAGAGTTCAGCTGCAAACAAATCACCTGTAGAGAGTTCAACTACAAACAAATCACCTCTAGAAAGATCAGCTAAAAGAAGCCACCCTGTAGAGAGTTCAGTTACAAAGAAACCACCATGTAGAGAGTTCAGCTACAAACTAGTGACCTTGTAGAGACATCAGTTACCTTGTAGAGAGTTCAGCTACAAAGAAACCATCATGTAGAGAGTTCAGCTGCAAACAAATCACCTGTAGACAGTTCAGCTACAAACAAATCTCCCTGTAGAAAGGTCAGCTAGAAGAAGTCACCTTGTAGAGAGTTCAGCTACAAAGAACCATCATGTAGAGAGTTCAGCTGCAAACAAATCACCTATAGAGAGTTCAGCTACAAACAAATCTCCCTGTAGAGAGATCAGCTAGAAGAAGTTTCGTTCAGCTACAAACAAATCACCCTGTAGAAAGATCAGCTAGAAGATGCTACCTTGTGGAGAGTTCAGCTACAAAGAAACCATCATGTAGAGAGTTCAGCTTCAAACAAATCATCTGTAGAGAGTTCAGCTACAAACAAATCTCTCTGTAGAGAGATCAGCTAGAAGAAATTACCTTGTAGAGAGTTCAGCTACAAAGAAACCATCATGTAGAGAGTTCAGCTGCAAACAAATCACCTTTAGAGAGTTCAGCTACAAACAAATCTCCCTGTAGAAAGGTCAGCTAGAAGAAGTCACCTTGTAGAGAGTTCAGCTACAAAGAACCATCATGTAGAGAGTTCAGCTGCAAACAAATCACCTGTAGAGAGTTCAGCTATAAACAAATCTCCCTGTAGAGAGATCAGCTAGAAGAAGTTACCTTGTATAGAGTTCAGCTACAAAGAAACCATCATGTAAAGAGTTCAGCTGCAAACAAATCACCTGTATAGAGTTCAGCTACAAACAAATCTCTCTGTAGAGAGATCAGCTAGAAGAAGTTACCTTGTAGAGAGTTCAGCTACAAAGAAACCATCATGTAAAGAGTTCAGCTGCAAACAAATCACCTGTATAGAGTTCAGTTACAAACAAATCTCCCTGTAGAGAGATCAGCTAGAAGAAGTTACCTTGTGGAGAGTTCAGCTACAAAGAAACCATCATGTAGAGAGTTAAGGTGCAAACAAATCACCTGTAGAGAGTTCAGCTACAAACAAAACTCTCTGTAGAGAGATCAGCTAGAAGAAGTTACCTTGTAGAGAGTTCAACTACAAAGAAACCATCATGTAGAGAGTTCAGCTGCAAACAAATCACCTGTAGAGAGTTCAGCTACAAACAAATCTCCCTGTAGAAAGGTCAGCTGGAAGAAGTCACCTTGTAGAGAGTTCAGCTACAAAGAACCATCATGTAGAGAGTTCAGCTACAAACAAATCACCTGTATAGAGTTCAGCTACAAACAAATCTTCCTGTAGAGAGATCAGCTACAAGAAGTTTCCTTGTAGAGAGTTCAGCTACAAACAAATCACCCTGTAGAAAGATCAGCTAGAAGAAGTTACCTTATGGAGAGTTCAGCTACAAAGAAACTATCATGTAGAGAGTTCAGCTGCAAACAAATCACCTGTAGAGAGTTCAGCTACAAACAAATCTCTCTGTAGAGAGATCAGCTAGAAGAAGTTACCTTGTAGAGAGTTCAGCTACAAAGAAACCATCATGTAAAGAGTTCAGCTGAAAACAAATCACCTGTAGAGAGTTCAGCTACAAACAAATCTCCTTGTAGAAAGGTCAGCTAGAAGAAGTCACCTTGTAGAGAGTTCAACTACAAAGAACCATCATGTAGAGAGTTCAGCTGCAAACAAATCACCTGTATAGAGTTCAGCTGCAAACAAATCACCTGCATAGAGTTCAGCTACAAACAAATCTCCCTGTAGAGAGATCAGCTAGAAGAAGTTTCCTTGTAGAGAGTTCAGCTACAAACAAATCACCCTGTAGAAAGATCAGCTAGAAGAAGTTACCTTGTGGAGAGTTCAGCTACAAAGAAACCATCATGTAGAGAGTTCAGCTGCAAACAAATCACCTGTAAAGAGTTCAGCTACAAACAAATCTCCCTGTAGAGAGATCAGCTAGAAGAAATTACCTTGTAGAGAGTTCAGTTACAAAGAAACCACCATGTAGAGAGTTCAGCTGCAAAGAAATCAAGCTGTAGAAAATTCAGCCACAAACAAATTGCCCTGTAGAAAGATCAGTTAGAAGAAGTTACCTTGTAGAGAGTTCAGCTACAAAGAAACCATTCTGTAAAGAGCTCAGCTGCAAACAAATCACCTGCACAGAATTCAGCTACAAACAAACCACCCTGTAGAGAGATCAGCTAGAGGAAGTTACTTGTATATTGTTCAGCTACAAACAATTCACCCTATAGAGAGAGCAGTAAGAAGAAATCACTTTGTAGAGTGTTCAGTTACAAAGAAACCACCATGGAGAGTTCTGTAATAAATATATGTATAATTTGTACATTTACTGATAAAATCAGAAATATTTAAAGTACATCTGCTTCATCTTTTCTTCCTGTGGAAAAGAAAAAAAAAGACAGGTTAAAAAAGTCCCAAACCCGACCTATGGCCGGATAGGCCGGCTTTGGGGTATACAAATACAAAAAGAAGTGAAATCTAATCCAAAACAGCCAGCTGTAAAAAAAGTGTGCGGCCCTCAAAAAGGCTATGGTGAAAAAAGATGTGAAATCCAAGGTGGCGGCCAAGAAATGGCTGTGATGGTAGATTAATGCTAAAAATTTTAATAACGGCAATTTAGATGAATTTTTTGCCAAGACCAAGTGGCACAAAAATTCACCTGAATTGTTGTTATTAAAATTTTTACCATTAACCTACCATCACAGCCATTTCTTGGCCGCCACCTTGGATTTCACATCTTTTTTCACCATAGCCTTTTTGAGGGCCGCACACTTTTTTTACAGCTGGCTGTTTTGGATTAGATATATATACCAGTAGCATGCATGCAGTTGCACTTAACTAACACCATTTATAGCTATTAAACCCTCAGCAACACTTTTTATCTCCCACTGCATTAAAAACGATCGAGAATTCCAATAGAGCAGTCAGTTGCAAGTAACTACTCTAATAGAGCAATCAAAGCTACAGCTTGTAGTCACCCTATTTGCCCTATATATAGTTAACCATAGTATTTATTAACTATTTACAGTTTAAAGCATTGAATTTATTGTAGCTAATTGCTAACTAAAAATAGCCTAAAATCCGATTTCAGAGCTTCTAAAATCTCAAAATTTTCTGGAGAATTGTCATCAGATACCTTATTTAACTATGCCAATTTTCAGAAACCCCCTTTTAAAAATCCTAGATCCGCCACTGATTTGGAGTGGCCAGAAGTTCTGTAGGGCCTACCTCTAGGATCACATTGACAGGCTTCCAACACTCATCATGACCTGGTATCATTTTCATTAAATACACCATCTATATTTCAATACACTGCCCAGGGTATGCATACAAACTTAGGCCAGTGTTTAAAGGGTCATTTGCTATGCCATCACACAGTTTATTTGCTACAATTATACCAAAGCTTTCCTGGCATGATTTTGATCAGTACAACTGAAAGGCATTGCCTAAATATTCTGGCTGTAAAACTGTCACCACGATATTAAAGGGGCATGTATGCACCTTTTTTATGTTTATGGATGTCACAAGTAGCCAGCCGCTAGCTAGCTACATGCCGCCCATTCACCTGCTATCCAAAGGTTTTGTGCATGCAGAATATCTCCACACAGTGAAACTTGAGTAAGCTACTAGGAAACCTAGTGCACTTGCAACTCTAATCTTTGTACAGTACGTACATGTTAATGTGACTATTACATATGTGACCGGATTTGCGAAAAGGGGTCTTCCACACACATCCAATTCTTTGAACTTGGGAGACCATAACTTAGTGTTCAGCTAACATATAAACCTGAAACTTTCTCCATCCTTTACGCTATGTCAGTGCTCACTACTGACTAAAGTTCAAGTCAATATCTTTTTCCAATCTTAAGTTATTAATTGTCAAAGTTGATAAATTGGATGTGTGTGGAAGACCCCTTTCGCAAATCCGGTCACATATATTAAAATTACATGACATATAGGATGTCAAAAGGCAGCTATACAGATGGTTATCTGCAAAGTTACATACAACAAATTTCATATACTTAAAATGGTAATCAAGCGAATATGAACTTGTAGGAAGTCTACACTGAATAAAATATAATACTATTAGTTTTAAAAACAAACACAAGATGGATATCACAAAAACAACAAACTTTTATAAAGCTAAATATGTACACATAGCTAACACTGTACATTCACCATGAAAAATAGGTAATATAATTAAAAACTAGCAGGGTTTATTATTATTATTCATTACCCCATTAGTCATCTCCATCTTAATGGGTTGGGTCACTTTAGTGTTGTCAAATTCACTGGAGTCTGTTTTTGTGTCATCTGTAATAAATTCGGCAACATCAACTTCCATCATCTCCCCATCTTCGAGATCTGCCACATCTAGGCCATAACGGTTATCTAGTCCAATATCTGGTAAAGTTTTTCTCATTCCATCGTTTCTGCTCTATGTTGGACAATTCTTGGTCCATTCTTTTCTTGAATTTTTCTGCTTTTTCTCTGTCTTCGAGAACCTTTCGTTTCTTCTTTTTCTTCCTGTTTAATTTTCCAACCTCCTGTCTCTTTCAAAGATAGACTTTCGTTGATCATCTTTGCTTCAATAAAGAGATGAATACTCCACCAGGACGCTTTGGACTGTATTTAAAACAAAGCACCACATATCATTATTACAAATTAGCTGCTACTATGAACTTCTCATATGGAACAGCTTAAGGGCAACTTCATAGTTATACATGGTTGAGAGATGGGATTACATGGGTGGAAAATTACATAAGTTTTGCATCGTTGTCCTCAAGTGTATTATAGGTACATGCATTGAAAGACAACTCAACATACAAGTCAAGGACTGACATATTCAGGAATGCAGCCAGAAAATTTCTAATGCACAACAAAGCTGACCATTCTATTAAAAAAACCTCAATCTATTGCAATGCCTTTTTCACATTTAATAGACAGCTGCCTCAGTTGTCTCAACACCACTGATGTTACCATATTGGGTCAAGGTACTTCTTGAAAAGTAGGCTCATTTCCAGTTGTCTCTCTGTTTTAATGCATTATTACAGTAGGTGGAATTCCACTACTTCACTTTTGTGCTATAACATATAGCATGAAAAATGTTTGCACAAACAATTAGCATCACATGAGGATGCCCACAGAGGTTCACCAACTTAGATACTTTCTCCATTTGCATCAAGTTGCCCTCAAGCTGTACTGCATGTGCAATAAAGAATATTCTTGTCACAGCACAAAATTAATATATATCACATTACAAGTTGACTGAATGCAACTTGAAGTCACACTGTGGTTTAGAGCAAGTAAACTTTTATATTCCGAAGTATGAATTTCGGTTCAAAGGGATGGCTCCTGCATGAAATCCATTATGCTCTAAAGTACAGGGTGTATGAACTTCATACAACTGCCACAACAGCTATGTTGTTGGTATGAGATTCCTTTAGACTGTGAGGTTGTAAGATAAACACTTAACTACTCTAATAGAGCAATCAGCTGCTGCTTATGGAGCTCATATCCTTCACCTTTTCAAACATACTTAGTACAACATCTTTTAACAGGCTGTAGGACCAGGTGTACTACAGACCTTCAGCACTTGTGATGTACAGCCTTAATAGGTATGTACGTTTAAAATAAGTGCCATACAGCTCCTGGATAAACATCATGGCTCAAATATCAAACAGTTATAGTATTGTTATAGGTAAGAGTGACCCCTAGATTAATGGGTGCGCATGCCGCCAAAAATAATTTTAGAGACATCTTATATGATGAAATTCACTTGCAGAAAAATATTAGTCCATCTATGTAACATCAAATACAGCATTTATTTTTTGATTTAATATGGCTGTAGAACACCTGGTCCTATAACTTGTTTAAGTTGTTACATTAAAATCAAGAAAACACCTACAGGTAGCCAGACATAGAACTTTAAAAAGATAATTGCTGAAACTTGAATTTCAGTTTGTCAGCCTGTCTGCCTACAGCTGCCAGCCAAGGCTGGAGGCCATGCACAGCCACCATTTTACACAAACTCATAATACTCATCAGCGGCATGTGCCTTTTGCATGTGCCTTTTGTGGTTCTGATGAGTTGTGTGGCCTCAGCACCTTGTCAATTAGGCTGGCTGTCATCTTCTTCATGCAACAAAACCATATCAAGGCATTAATTTTCTGTATCAACACTTTCCTTGACCAGTATTATTTTTTAGTGCTGGACATCATAAGTTTTCAAAGTTGTTTTCTGATGTCATAACTTTATGAGAGTTTGGTCAATGTTAGGCCACCACTCAGGGAAGGTGAGGCTTACAGCAGTGGCGGATCCAGGATGGGGCATTTGGGGCAAATGCCCCCCCCCCCCCCCTTCAAGATCGAGATACTCTAATAGAGCAGTCAATTACTCTAATAAAGCAGTCACAATGTTCATGAGGCAGTGTAGCTTACCTATGAAGCTACAAATAGGATTTTATTTTACATAACAGACGTGATATAGTTGGTAAGGATAACTAGCTATTATTGTTGTGACCTTTTTTTTTTTTTTTTTTTGTCTTCAACTGGTTTTCAGCAAGTTTTTTTGGTCTTCAACTGTTTTTCAGAAAGGTGCCCCCCCTCTTTCGAAACTCTGGATCCGCCCCTGTACAGTACTTGTTATAAACACTTCATCAGCCATGTTGGGCTGTATATGGCCTTACTTGCCATTGAATGACAAATTGGCTACTGGACCAGTTATTTGGAATGAATAGGATTAACAGTCAATGAGTTACACATCATTTCTAGAGGTATGTAAAGGATTTGCATGCTTATAAACCTGTAACTTCATGATCAGTTCGAGATCACACTCAATGATGATCTAGGTTGACAAATAATGATATAGTGTGGAGACCACACCTCTTAACAATGTATTTACTCAAACATGATGACCTCATCCCCTTACTGGTTGGTATAGCTGTATTTTAATGACAGCATGATGAAAACAAGGAATAGTGACAATTAATGCCCCCCTGGTAGGTGAGAGGCTGTCCTGAGAAACTCTTATACAACAGTCACCCTAATAGAACAGTTGTATGATAATTTAATCTAATGGAATAACATATATATATATTCAAATAGAACACAAGCTACAGTGTTTGTATCTTTACAGGCTGTGGTGTGAGCATTAAATGAAAGCAGATGTGCATAACGGCTACAGTATAAAGCAGTACACAGCTGGAAGGTTCATAATCATTAAAATTAGAACATTTTCCTTTGAGCTGCAGTTCTTATTCATAATTGAAGTTCTACAGATCAGGGGCGGATTTAGGATTTATAAAAGGGGTGGGCTAACTCAAGGTACTAATCTCTTGGGTAGAGGTGTGCAAAGCACACTTCCCAGCATGCATGCAAAACATGCTGGAACTAGGGGGGTCTGGGGGCATGCCCCCTCCCCAGAAAAATAGATGCTAAAATACTGCAATTTGGAGACATTTCCACATAAAATTCATAATAATTATTTTCCGCCTGTAGATATTCATGTTAAAATAATAATGTTGTAAGTGGAAAATTTTGAAATTTGAACAATACAAGATTGAATCTGGCAGCATTTTCAATGGAAATTGTGCACCTGAATTAAGTATTGCCATACATATTAACTACACAAGTAGATGAATGAAGCCTTTTAAACAGACCAATGCACTTCATTGCATGTATAGGTGTAGGCAGATTTGGAAAGTTCCATAACAGAACCAACTACATGTTTCCAGTGAATGTTCCATTAGAGTAGTTAGCTGACTGCTCTATTAGAGTATCTCGATCTTGTACACCTCCAACGCTGATCCGGGTCCTTGTTGCATAAACTTTAGCATAAATCCACTAATAATACCTTGGAAAGATGTTTATAAGGTGGTTTTATGAGTATTTATATTATTAGTGATCATATAATTATGCTAAGACAAAATTTTATTATAATACTCAGCATATTGATCAAGTAAAGCCTACATATGAAGGGGGGGGGGGGGGGGGGGGGGGGGCTTCAGCCCCCAAAGCCCCCCCCCCCCCCCCCCCCTGGATCCGCCCCTGCAGATGTTTGTAATATGTGTATGTAATATGTGTATGTATGCTTTATGTATGCTTGGGAGGTTTGTAAAGGTACCACATAATATGCACTGGAACATGGCATACATTAATTGCATTGATTTTCACTGTGAAAAAAGAGGGATATAAGATGGTATTTCCAGTGGCTTATTGAATACAAAAAAGCTTGATATAACCTGTATTATACTAACAATCTCATGTCAGACTTCAGTTAATGTGTTAAATATACTGAAACCATATATGCGATGGTATAGTGTGGGCATTATATTAGATATAAGCTATTTGAGGTATAAACTGAAACCATATATGCAATAGTATAGTATGGATTATACTAAAGTATAAAATGAGTATAATACAGGGTTTATATTAAGGCTTATTTGTATTCAATAAGCCACTGGAAATACCATATTATATCCCACTTTTTGCACAGTGTTTGTCTTGAAATAAATTGAACATTGATCACTACAAAAATACTGATGTCTTTTACAGAGGTTTTCATAACTTGTACAACAGGACCAAAAAAAGTGTCAGAAAAATGAGATCTATCTGGCCTACTAACTTTAATGGGTTATGTTTGTGGCTATTTCCTCTGTGAATAGATTTCAAAATTGTCTACAAAAGGAGCAAATACTTCGTACTGTGGTGGCAAATTATACAGCAGGTACTTGTCCAAAAGTGACTATTCAATTAAAGTATTTTGTACAGTATTCATGTGTATGTTCTATTAGAGTTATTGAATAACATTCCACTGTTTGATGAATGGATGAAATTTATTATAAGCTTATCACCCCCACCCAAACACACACACAGAGTCACACAGACAGACAGAAAACAAAGTATACTGAAAACGTTCCTAAGTGATCTATCATGCAGAATATGTACATACAGTACTTCTACCAGCGGCTCACTTGAGAGTCAAGTTTTAAACACTCTGTAATTCATACTGCCAAGTGCGGGGATGAGAGTTCAGTTTATTTTGTGTCTTCTGGTTGAGGTATCAAGAACAGCCTAGTGATATCATGTGCTCATATAGACCAAAATTAATGTTGGGTGAAGTCATATGCATTGTTACACAAAAGAAAAGTTACACATTACTTTATATAGAAGATTATACAAGTCAGATGCACCTATACAACAATATCAGTGACTAAAAATGCCATTTGCTTCCTTAATGCTATATGAACAGTTCATGACTGCTCTATTAGAGTCAATTAGAGTATATTGATCTTTTGCATTGTTGCTTTTCTCTTTTCTCCTTGCATTCTCTCCTGGATTTCCTATTCAAGGTTCAACTTTAAGGGGAGGTCTCTCAAGACCCCAAAGACTCCCCCCTCCCCTTGGATCCGCCCCTGTCATAAACAGTGATGTACTCTGGCCATAACACTGTACATTTCTAAATTAATCAATTTTAGTACAGTGTTATCTGAACCACAGGGTGCTTGTGTGTTTGGCATTATAGTAGTACTGTGGTACATGTATATCATGAAACAATACCTGTATTAATAATATCAAAATATCAATATTGCCATGGTATTCACCAATAATAAGTGTTCATGACAACTTTTTGAGGTCAGAAGATTATTGTATGACAAACATGTGATGCTTCTGGAGACAAGTGCCTGGTACTTGCAAGTCCAAAATTGTAGAAGATTGAGATACCCTAATAGAACAGTTAACCACTTTTATATAACAGCCACCTGTACATATGATAAAATTAGCAATATCACACATGATATATGTAATGCATACAGTTGGCATATGTACGTGTGTGTGTATGTGTTATTGAAAAAGAAGTGACATGCTTTATATTCACACTGTTTACTCTATACACACTCACACACACACACACACACACACACACACACACATACACACACACACACACACACACACACACACACACACACACACACACACACGCACACGCACACACATGCACACACACATGCACACACACACACACACACACACTGGTATTGGAATTTTACTGCCCGATACTTTCCATCCTGTGTAATCAATCCACCATCTTCCTGTATCTTTGTAGTCTCCATTAACAAGTCCAGTGCCATCTCCAACCCAACAGGTCTTATAGAATATCTTCTTTGGCTGCAACAGAGAAGAGACCACAACCCAATATAGGTGTCTCTAGCATATATAGCATCCCCCCCTTGACAGACCCATCCCTGCATGCTTCAAGTTGTGCTCATACAGTAGTTGAGAAAACACAAGGGTGGATTCAGTGCTGCAGAAGAGGAGGGGCACACTCAGGCTGTAAAGTCTGCTAACTATCATGTTAATCAGTTAATGTACAACTGACTGTAACAATGAGATACCTGAATTATAGCATTTGAGTCTTTCAAGTGTGGAATATATACAGATCAGTGACAGTGTTGATTTTTTTGAATCTTAATTGATCTCAAATTCAAACACAAGGCACTGTATACAAAGACCCTTCACGATATGCTGGCTTAATTATACAGAAGGGGCATCTCCTAACAGTCTCCAGCTTAACTACATAACTAACATACATCCACATGAATGATTGAAATACTCTACTAAAGCAGTCAATAACTCTAATAGCACAGTTATTGTAATACCATGTATCTTTATCACTTATAGAACTGAGGAGTGAAAGGCAAGAATGCATGGCATTAGCCTCAAATGCTCTATCCTTGATCCACCCAACTGAAAGTAACACGAAGCTCATATGCAGCTGGCTCAGTGTGGATAAGACCTAACCACATGGTCGACCATACCATCAGAGTATGAATGTCATTTCAACATAGTAGCATAATAAAAGAGAATGGTACGTATTCTTTAACATGGCAGGTCAGTAAGTTATGAAAAACTAAAACATTTTCTTCAAAACAAGCAATTCATGAAACATTAGAATCTACAATTGCATGTTTTCTAGGAGCTACAGCAGCTGGCTGGCTCTTAACCACTAAATTATTGATGTTCCTCTTATATAACCATGGTTTGTCACTTTTGCCAGTGTCACAACAAACTTGAAGGAGTTTGCAACAGTAGCTATGCACTACATAATAATGTGTCTTGTAGCAGCATAGGGTGCACTTACAAATTACTAATGACTACATACAAGGTATGCATTAAAACACAATGCTAAGCTAGATCACCTCAAAGGTATATATACTTATTTAAGAAAATGAGGAATTCACTGTAGGAGTGTATTGAGACAATTAGCTAGTCTAATAATACATCAAAAACATTAATAGCTAAGTCATGCATGAATGGAATTACATCAAATTTGGCTCATTTATTCAATCCACTCAAAATCTTTCATTTACCATGGGAAAGCCATTAGAGAGTTGCAGTGTTGTAAACCTGTAATGGACTAAACCACACATGTCATGCTTGTCATATCTTAAATGTCATCTCATAATCATAATAGAGTTATTCATGTTTCTGCAGCTGGCTACTTCCTATGTACATTCATTTCAAAATCCTTTGTCATAATAATAAGATCAAGCATGTATACAGCTAGTGTGCAGTGGAACCTGTTAATCATGACACTTGAAATAAATGAACACGTCTGCACATGTAGGGGCGGTGGAGCAGATCAAAGAGTAAAGGAGCCAACTTTGACAATGAAGTTTACACAGATATAAATACTATCCATGGGGATCTGTGCACATGCTCCCTGGAAAATTTTCAGATTTTATAAACTCTGAGAGATATGTAGCTATAGGCATGAGGCTATTACGCTCCAAAAATTGAGCATTATGCTTTTGAGCAGTGCATGCTCAAAAAATTACCTATATATTATGCTTTTGAGAATTGCTCGTTATTTCCAAAATTATGCCACATTAATTGGTTAATAATGCCATGCAGTTATTGTTGTATCAGACCCGTGATTTTCATTGATGTTTATAAGCTTTAAATAGTCTTGAATTCTTTAGCTGGTTGTTGTATTAGAGTGTTTCATTTCAATTGGACTGCTTTATTAGAGTAAATAATATTCAGTGACTGTTCTATTAGAGTTCCTGACTGCTCTAATAGAGTATCTCGATCTTATTTAACGGAATTGTACAATCTGCAGATTTTCCTACTGTTAAAGAGCTTTATAATCATCTCAAAATGTTAGCATAATTCCTGATTCCCACACATACCTATTATACTTGAAATTATGCTGGAATAATCGCCGCATCTCTACTGAGAGAGTAGTTTACTATGTTTTGCAGAAAAATTAAGTAAAGCCGCGGCTAACCTTTAATAGAAATGTAAAAGTGACTGTACTATTAGAGTAGTTGGCTGTTCTATTAAAGTATCTTACTTTTTTCTTGCAAACATTGTCCCATAAAAGTGTGGGAGCCGTGGCGCCCCATTTCCACACCTATTCATCTGCATATACTCTGGGAACCGAAAGGCTTTGCGTGATGTTCTCAAAGTATAGGCTTAACAAAAAGATAAACTGACCTGGAATATCAGGACACCTTGCAAATTATTATTATTATTGGGGGTACAGGTAAGGAGGCAAAGCCTGTAAAAACCTGATCTATACAATCAAACTACTACAAAAATAACTATACAATATCATACTGGTAATCATAATAAAATCTATCTAGGTGTGTCTTAAACAAATTGGTTGAATGAACATTAACTGAGTCATATGGGAGTCCATTCCAATCATTTATAATTCTTACTGAATAAAAGTGACGGCGTGGCAAGCAGGTAGCGTGTGGTTTATAGATCTTTAAATCATGACCTCTTGTTATAGAAGATGATCGAAGGGTAAACAAATGATAATCAGAACACTTTTGGTTAGTCCTAAGGTATTTTTATACACAGGTTTCAGGGCTATTAAGGATTTTTATGTACTTCATCAACGATAAATGCCATATAGTTGGTGAGGTGGACAGCTATTGTCAGCTGGCTGTGACCTTTTTTTCGGGCCTCGCCTTATCAAACCAGAGACAATGTAGTGCCTCAGTTCATTTTAACCCCCCCCCTTTCATAAGTCTGGATCCGCCCTACTACACACTGCTCGAATACTGTGACTGCTTTATTAGAGTGACTGCTCTATTAGAGTATCTCGATCTTACGTATACTATACCAAAAAATTTTGGAGGGGAATCAAGAGCACCCCTAGACCCCCGTATCCATCCCTGGGTTTTCTATAGAGATGGTACTTGATTGTTAAGTGATTGTTCAATTAGTAGGGAGTGTAGCTATATTCTATTAGAATAATTCAGTAAATAAATGTGACCGGATTTCATATAACAAGGCTTCCACACACACAAAATCAAACTTACGATTTTACCAGAAATGGATTGCTGGTCTAATACACTATCATATTTCACACTGTACTTCCTTCAGCACTGGCAAGTCTGGTTTCTGTAGCAGCTTTCTTCCGACCCTGTCAAAGCCACGAGTGTGAGATTGGCACCATTAAATGGCCATGGCTTTGTGATAATGGTGTGTGGTGAGCTGGGACTTCACAGAGAGCTCGCCAATAGTGTTCTCAGTCAATTTGGAGTAATTTGAGGGCCATGGAGAGCCCAAACTTGGCCTCTGGATTCCAATGGTCTTCTTACTCCATTTTATACCCGTACGTCCACCCCCACCCTATTACTACCATCTGTGATATTAATACCCGCTCGAAAAAAGCTGCTCAAAACAGGGCAAATTTTGGGTATCAGAAATGTATACACCCACTCAGTGATAGCTAGTGAACAGATGAACATATCAAGAAGTTTGCGGAAATTTGCTACGTTTTTGCTCCAGCCTCACCGATTGTTCACTATAAAGTGGATAAATTCTATTGTATTGACACTTTATACTCACGTATCTTTTCACTCCAAATACGTATTTCAGATTCGCAAGTAGCATGAGAAAGAGCAACTCATGGTGAACAGAATGATACTAAATGAAGCTCGGTACACAAAAAACCCGCTCGTCATTTTGACAATACAGGAACACAATTGGTTTCAATCAGGGGCGTAGCTAGCCAGAAGGTGATGGAGGGGCAGGCATACCCCCACGAAACACTCAAAATCATTTATGATTGCAAAAAAGGCTAATGACCCAATGGTGGGCTAGCCAACATACGGTGTTGTATTATTACAGCTTAAAGAACTAGCTACGTAACTATTTCAGTACTGACTGCTTCCAATCGAGGTAGCTATATTCGTCGAGCATCATCGCACGTGCCACAACTGTACTCCAACAAATTCATCCACAGTCCGGTAGAGCTAATACTTTAGTGTAAATACAGGTTACTTTACGTTAGCCACAGCCTGTGCTGCAGTCCTAGCACACTGCTGACAGGATGACGTATTCACTCACTTCACTCGGCGAAATTGAAATGCCATGTATTGCACGAAATCCCACCTGTCTTGCTAGCAGAACTTGTAAGCTTGACTGATCCACCTGACTGACTGACTGACAAAGTAAAAACAGACTGCACTGCCGTACGTACAAAGGTCCAGTGTGATCGACTCGATAAAATAAACTTGGTACATTTATTTAGCTAACACTTTATCACCTCGTAGGCAGTAGGTTCGTAGCGTCATCTGGTCTCCTTTGTCACTTGTGACTCCTGCCGCGGAGAAGCGGGTCACTCTTTTTAGATTCAAAAATGTTCCATCACGCGAGTAATCTAGGCTAAATATAGAAGTATATGGGGACCTTCTTACACACTTGACAATCAAAAACTTGAAAGAATGCAGCGTAAAGCAACCAGAATGATTCCATCTATCAACCATTTATCATACTACGACAGATTAAGACATCTAAACATACCATCTTTACAACACCGTAGACGAAGGGGTGATTTGATATATTTGTACCAAATTCTCAAAGGCAGTTATGATATAGAAAATCATTTATTTACCCCATCCACTTCTACTGTAACAAGAGGTCACACAAGGAAATTATTCAAACATCACACTAATTCGTATACAAGATCTAATTTTTATAGTAACAGAGTAATCAATGACTGGAATTCATTACCCCAATCTATTGTTGATTCTCCCTCTGTCAATGATTTTAAAACTAGAGTTGCACCGATAATCGGTTGAATTATCGGTAACAACCGATATTAGCTAATTTTACAAGTATCGGTATCGGCAACGAAGCGGAAATAACTTGCCGGTTAACCGAAACCCACAATCAATCGTTAAGTTGATGACAATGAACAGGTGAAAGTAAAGAAGGTGGTGAATGTAGCAGTAAGTGGTTTGTTGTAACTGTTTTGTAACTATTTGAGTTTGTTTGTTTGCACAAGTGTGGTTGCAAGGCTATAGTAGGCTGTGTATATTTATCGGCCGCCCACGCAATTAGTTGATCACTCTTCACAAAGGGTCTGTAGTCCCACTAAAACACTGTTTGATTAGCTGTTTTATAACTACTTGGTTTCCTTTTCCATGAAAGGAGATAGTAGCAAAACTGTAAAACATTGTAAAAGTCGGCCGCCCACGTAATTAATTACATTGATTACATTATCATTACAAATGCAGTTTATACGCATAAACTTTAGGTGATTTTCTGCTCCTCCTCCTCTGTTCTGAAGAAATGAAGAATATCGGTAAATATCGGCATATCGGTTAAAGGAATAGGCAAATAATCGGTATCGGCAAATGTGAAAAAATGCATATCGGTGCAACTCTATTTAAAACACTGCTGGACAGACACTATAGTAATTGCTTATTTGATTTTGTATAGTAATTAGAATAGCTAAGTACATAATAATTATTAATTTTGTTTATGGATGTACAGGCATAAGCCTTTATCCTTAAAATACAAATACAAATACAAATACAAATAAGTATGTCTCTAATATTTTCGTTCGATGGATTCACGAGCGAGTTGAATGTTGTGTGTGCGCATTCACTAGCAACCCCTGGTGATACCGCGTAGTAGATAATTTACAGTCATTTGCGTGTCAGTTTAACACTGGTAAACTTCTGACGAAGGTTTTAAAAAAATCATTTAGTGATGGGGGGCAAATGCCCCCCCTTGCCCCCCCTTAGCTACGCCTCTGGTTTCAATACATTTCCTATGGGGCATTTTCACTATTCTTATAGATTCGATCATATCTCGTGACATGTTTGGATTTTTCAGGATTCGCTGCTAGATTCTGGTAGCCTATTCTTGAGCGTTTCTAACAAGCCGTAGTGAGCACTTCCAACGTAAAGTATATCACAAGTTGAATCAATTACAGCTGCTTAATTGCTTTGATCTTGATTGGACAAATCACCTAATTAGTCATGTCAGCTGGCCTGAAAGTTCCGTTTTTGAGCAAAACTTCTTCATATGCAATTGGTGCAAATTTTGTTTGCACAGCTGTAGGCACTGGGAAGTTATTACACAATGATTCCTTAAAATCGCCATACCTCATAACAAAGCTTTGTGCGTCGAAGCCTTGTTTTGTCAAATTCAGTCACAAATGAAATTCATTTGCCATCCAGGGTTAGTGCCACTAGCTAGCTAGTTGCACTTGTTCCAGACTCGGCTGACAAAACAAATTTTTGATTTAATAAAGTAGCTATTGGCAATTGATATTATTGGAACATCAGATCAGTCATGTTACTCTCATTGAAGAGAACAAGAGAGCAACATGACTCACCTGGCAGTGCTACATAACTATTAAAATTCCTACACTGATGACAAAGATGAGTTTGAATTGAAAAGCATAAGACCAACCTAACCAATTTCTTGTTTCCTGTCCACTTAGTGTCCGCATATATTTTTGGCTGCCTCATCAATATTAATTATTTTATTATGAGTTTCATATTTCTGAATTTGAATGCATCACAAGCCGGAATAAAATTAAATATAGCTTAATAAAATTTGAAGTCAGTGCATTTCACAATAATAGAAGTTTGATATACGCCGTAGGACAGTCAGCAAATTTCCGCATAAAATCAGAGCTGGCTATTGCTAGTTAATAAACCACAATAGGTGTATACTAACTTACACCATAACAATGCTGCATTGTTGTGAATAAAGTTCATAGATTTATGAACTTTTGTTTTATTTGTGAACCTGTGAACCATTTTGGCAACCTCGGGCTGTGATTAAAATTTTTTGTGCTTTGCCCCCTAGCTACTATTATAACGTGTAGGCTTGATACATGCTATTTTTGGAGGGTGACCATTTTTATGAACAAATTAATTTTTTTCACATGAACATTTGGAGCAATCGTCTGGCAACACTGCAATGCTAGTATACGGAGGGTCGGAGGATTACGGACATTATTAGCCGGATGGTTGTGTCAACGTAATCGTATTGAAACGCGGTGGAGTGGCAGGACAGCAGGATGGTCGGAGATGAACAGAGATCAACACGAGAGGCTGGATCAGAACACTCGCGCTGGAGACAGCCAGGGTTAATAAATTTGTGTATGACATTAATTAGAATAAGGCCACTCCAATTGGTAATTATGTTTCTGGTCCACGTACCGTCCGCATCCTTTTTTGGAGAATGTGAAATTTCAGAAATAAATGCCCGCATCAACTTTTTGAAAAACCTGGATTTCAGAAACAAATATTGGGCTGCAACAAGTATGCTATTTTATTAGTGAAAACCTGCAAGAAATGGGCAGAGTGCATAGTACGGATCGATATACTCTAATAGAACAGTCAGTAAATCACAAAAAAAACTCTAATTGAACAGTCACTTCATTGTTGCTTTGTTGCTGAATTCCGCCCGCCCGCACCTAAAACTGATTTTCAAAGGACCAGAAACATAATTACCAATTGGAGTATTATCTATGATTCAACTAACTATCAAAGTTCACCTGGCAATGTTAGAAAGAAAGGATAAGATATTCGAATGGAAAAAGGAAGGGATTGGATCTGCAATTTTGCCCCAGTGTAGGGGAATTAGACTTAAAATTAGTTTGTCAAATTTTCCCTCCTATTCCCCTCCTTGCCTGCATGGGGATAGGTGAGGCAAAACTTTGATAGGTGCATAATAATCATGTATGTCAGGTTTTAATGTGTACAATTTCCTTTTATCAACGTAAAAGGGTTGTACCAAAAGGCTCAGCTTGTTTAAGGGTACTTCCCTAAGATAAATAAATACCATAGACAGAAACATGTCATTATACCAAGAGAGTGTAATAGTAACTAAGAGTGTATTGAATGGTGTGTGATTAATGATTGCATCTAGACTAACAAGTATTTAGTGTATGTTGTCATTGTGATGGTTGCTGTGTTTAGACCAATTTGACTATTACACTAAGTGAAAACATGATAGTGTTATTAAATGGCTAATGTTAGAGTTGTGACACTATTAAGCAGATCCTGAAGGTGTAGCAACACTGTCATATGCATCATTGCTTTAGGCTACTCCAAATAAATTCTGTTTCCTGTCTACCACCTGCGTCTGGTTGCTGTCATCACTAAATATTCAGTTATTCTTGTATTGTGTACAGGCTCAGTAAAAGTGTCAGCTCACATATCAGCAGTGCTATCAAGTTGGTACAAACTTCACATTTGTGTTACTTTTGCAGCTTAAAAAGGAAGGAACAAGCTTACAATGCTTTTATGTAGCTTTTTATGGTTGTGCCAGGCTTGAAAAGCTGCCAATCTTATAATGAAATAATGGAAATGGACCACCTGTCCACTTGCAAATATACCTGAGTCCAGGACAGATTTATTTGGAGTGATCTTAGAGGAGCTGGAGTTATTTTGGTCCTTACTACACTTACCTTGTACAACAACTGTTTAATACTTGGTTGATTAACATGAACAAGTTGATGTTGTGCTACTTCTAAAAACCAGGCGCCATGCAGCTAGCTAACTCATCTGGAATTAACTATAGACAGTATATACTACTATGAATTAACCAACTATGTATTACTACTTTACAATAGGGTAGTTTTGGATTGTGCAATAATATTATTAGCTAATTCTCGCATTTCGTAATTCATGAAATATTCGTAATTCGTTCAATTACGTTGCTATGCACTGCTAAGGAAGCGTTTGTTAAACAAACCGTTTTTACCAACATATTACGCACAAAACTATCTTCTAAACTGTTTTATAGTGTGACTAACGTGTTTTTTCCCACAAATTCTCTCGACAAAGCCTCAAAGCAGCTCTTCATTTTCGTTCGCGTACGTAAGGGATACGCCCCCTTTCAACTCGAAGTGATAGGCTATTCTTGGTAGTGTACGAGGCCTGCACCGTTGTTTTTCAGTTGCTAAATGCCTGAAGACCTCAAGGGGAAGGTAGTCTGAGGAAAGTCACCACACCCGTATTTCAGTCCGCCGAAAAGAAACCACCTCAGAGCAAAGTTCACCTGTGCAGAGGTTTAATACAGACTTTATTTCACTTTTACTTCTTACGTAAAAGCTGCTTTTACCGTTATTAAACTATTTTGCTCACGTGGGTGCGTACGGACAAACATAGATAGGTAGATAGGTACACACACACACACTTTTACGAAAACAATTTCAGTAAACCAGGCGCACGCCCACAGCCGGCCGAAGGCCGGATGTGGGCGTGCGCCTGGTTTAAAAACTGGTGAACAGAGACTATTTATGACCTGGTTACATACTTTTGGTGGGCAAACTAAAGTGTGGCCTACAAACTTTGGGTGGGGAGTATTTCATGAAGTGTACAGGAATATTGTGGTTGTGATTATGACATCATATGATGTTTAATTTGTTACAGTATAATAGGGGGCAATATGGCTTCATCTTTATGTGTCTCATGTGGACACACTGATAGAATGAAACTGAACACTGGACAGAGGAGGATTAATGGTATGCCTGTTTCAAGAAATGTTTATATTTCAAACTCACTTTTTAATTTATTAAAAATGAAAACAAAACATTGTGTACCAAAGCTTTATGGACGATACTGCAATTTGATTGGCTCTACTACCATAGTGGTAGTCACACCAGTGACTACCCACTATGGTAGTAGAGCCAATCAAATTGTATGGTAGTAGAGCCACTATGCTAAGGTGGTACCCCAGCATGTTATACCAGACCCTTCCTCTATAATGTGATATAGTATCAGAATAAGTTGTTAGTTGTCCAGTGTTTCTAGTCCTCCAAATGGTTGTGAGTTATCTTTGTGCTTATATAATTTGTACTAACATGCTGGGGTACCACCTTCATTGGTGTATGTGTTATATTATTCAGGATCCTTACTTTATGAGGAACCATCTGGGGACATATGAATGCAAGTTGTGTCTAACACTGACTCTGTGTGTGTGCATACTTGTGTGTGTGTGTGTGTGTGTGTGTGAGTACATGTGTGTATGTGTGCGTGTGTGCGTACATGTATGTTTGTGTGTGCGTACATGTATGTGTGTGTGTGCGTACATGTATGTGTGTGTGTGCATACATATGTGTGTGTGTGTGTGTGTGTGTGTGTGTGTGTGTGTGTGTGTGTGTGTGTGTGTGTGTGTGTGTGTGCATGTGTGTGTGTGTGTGTGTGTGTGTGTGTGTGTGTGTGTGTGTGTGTGTGTGTGTGTGCATGTGTGTGTGTATGTGTGTGTGTGTGTGTGTGTGTGTGTGTGTGTGTTTGTGTGCATGCATGTGTGTGTGTGTGTGTGTGTGCGCGTACATGTGTGTGTGTGTGTGTGTGTGCGCGTACATGTGTGTGTGTGTGTGTGTGTGTGTGCGTACATGTATGTGTGTGTGTGTGTGTGTGTGTGTGTGTGTGTGTGTGTGTGTGTGTATGTGTGTGCATACATGTGTGTGTGTGTGTGTGCGCGTACATGTGTGTGTGTGTGCGTACATGTATGTGTGTGTGTGCATACATGTGTGTGTGTGTGCGTACATGTGTGTGTGTGTGTGTGCGTACATGTGTGTGTGTGTGTGTGTGTGTGCGTACATGTGTGTGTATGCGTCCTTGCGTACGTGTGTGTGCATTAGCACACACATACAGTACATACATGTATACACATTTGTGTAGGAATAGAGAAATCAATTACTGGGTAAGGTTGTCCTTTACTCGCCTTTCTTCACAGCATACAAAGACAAAATTTGTGAGAAAAATCGTGACATGACGTAAACAAACACTCAACTTGTGTATCCTTGGGTCTATTGCAACGAAGCAATATTTTTCCAACTCTTCTTGAGCAGGTTAATAAGATTATGTTTTTTTATTGTTAGAGGAGTTCAAACAATTTACGGATTTTTTTAATATTATGCAAGTATTTCACTCATTGTATTCAATGCTTTATAGCTACTGCATATAAATTTAGGTTTACACAATTGTGTTGGGCTTGTGCAAGTACAAACCCCACTCTATTGATACTCTTTCCAGCCATCCCAGCACACCTACATGTTAGATAACACTGTCAATATATAGCTAGTATTATTTTACTATGACGGTAATATTTAGATATTCCCTTGAATGTGACTATTAATACATAGACACTGTCTTATGTCAACTAGTGTGTTTTTTGTTTCAAAACTACAGTCATGGACAATAATTCTTGATGTGACAATGAAAAGGTAGAACTACACAACAAACAACCTTGAATGTTGATATTATGTGTTGATTGAGGTACCTGTATTGAATATGTTTGTGTGTGCATGATACATACTCATGTACACTTGTGTGTGACTGTACTAACTCATCTATGGGATATCTTATACGCACATTGTGTGCCAGTGTACATTACTATACACTGTTGAACATGTTGAAGTGTCAAATCCGTTACAACCGCTTTTGTGAGCACCTGCAATTTGTTTTCCCTATACTTGCTGTACAAATCAATTTTTCTGTTGTTACTACTTTATAGGGCTGTAATTCTGAAATTTATTGGCATATGAGGCTGAAACTTTGTCAGAGGGTACACTTGTCTAAGCACTTTATAAATATTTAATAAACAGACGCGATTGTTGCAGATCCAGTCACATTATTACATGTAGCTCAAGTGTTAACCAGCTTATCTAACATGTTAAAAGTATAACTAGTGTTGGTACGTAGGTCTTCTTAGGTCAAGCAAAGTTAATTCACAGTTTATCATCATCACCCACATGGTATTGCATTCATTATTCACTATTTAATCATGTGATATCTTGAATTATCTGTAGAGTACTGTACATTTTCATAAAAATGGAGCTAGCATATAGCTTATGTAGAGGAGTAGAAAGCAGGGGGTCTGGGGGGCAAGTCAGTTTTCATGATGTCTCAAAGTTCACCAAAAGTAATTTATAGGTACAACACTTCATCTAAAACACACAACATTTTAGCTAAAACTATTTAAAACTATTTGTAGTCAATAAAAACCTCTTTTAGCAAGAAATACCTCAAGTTGACTATTTGGTTAATAAACTTACAGCATTTATAAGCAGTACAAAATGGCCTTTAGATACCTGGAATCATTGTTACAGTGGTAAGAGTACAACTCTCAAAGTAAGAGGTCACCGATTCGATTCCTGCTGTAGGGAAAAGGATTACTTTTAGGAACAAGTTTTTTATATGCAGCACTTTGACTGCTCTATTAGGGTATTTGAGCATTCTATTAGAGTATATTGATCTTTTTCACTGTTTTCAGAGAAGGATAAGTTTGACAAGATATCATTCTGGGGGTGTGGTGGGGGAGTTAGCCCCCCCTCAGCAGATCGAGGGGGCCCATGCTATATATAGTGTGGTCAAATGGCAGTGGTAGTGATGCTCCAGTATAGTAACTTATACAATGGTTATGATCAGGCTATAGCTGAGAAATGTACCGATTATTTAGTTAAACTGCAGTATGTGTTTTTAATACCACCTTTTTTCTTAACACTGCAATACCATGGATTTAAAAAAGCAGTCTTTATACTTTTACTATTTGTATGAAAAGTGTACATATGAAAGGATATGGACTGGTGTGCAATAGTATACTGCAAACATCTTGCCAACACAATTCTGTCTTGTGTAAAAATGTTTATAAACTGTACTTTTGTATGTGGATCTAGTCATGCAGGTCTAAAATGGTATCTAACTAAGGTATACTGATACTTAGTTAGACCACAGCAAGGTGAAGTACTCGAATTTTATTGGCTACTTACAGGTATGTAAATCCTGTAGATCCCTTTTTCATCTCAATAGATCCCTTTCTCTGGGGTGATACAAAACACAGTAATTACGCATCTGTAACATTGGCAACTGGCAACACATGGGCTTTAACTGGATAACATGTTCCGTTACAAGTTGCAGGTAGGTGTACTGAGCTTGTTTCTACAAACTTCTCGTGTCACAAGCAGCTGTGAAGGTACAACAACTGAGCTGTGGTCTAAGTTAGTTAGACATCAAAACACAGAGTTTCACAGAATTTAGTAACCCTCAGGCCCTGTAGTAGCACCCTTGCTTCACTTGTGTGCCAATCTTTTTAAACTCCATAGAACCCTGTATTTTTCTGTCTAACTATATTATCAAGTAACAATATTGTACCGTCTATGAAGATTCGATTGGAAATAAAATGGTTGTCGCTTATTGAGTTGTAAGTATTATTGCACAGTGCTACAGGCTACCTACCCTGCAGCTGAGGGTAAAGTACATCTGTTAGTTGTCCAGTGTTCTTCTCCAAAGTGGTATGTGCAGTCCCTACTGCCTGAGATCCTTAACAAATAGTTGTGAGTTTTCTTTTTACTGTTTTATTTGTAGGGTACCACCTTCATTGATGTATGTGTTACGTTATTGTGTGTTTTCAAGATCCTTATTTTATGAGGAATCATTTGGGGACATATGAATGCAAGTTGTGTCAAACTTTACGTAACACTGAGGTAAGTGTGTGTAAGTGTGTGTGCGTGTGTTTGGTGCATGCTTAAGTGACCGGATTTGCTAAAAGGTACCTTTTCCACACATTGACATACCAACAAACAAAATTATGTAACACTTGATTCCTTATGCAGATTAACTTGCTTGTAGCATCAAAATGTAGTCAGATACTGTAGCTACATTCATTGAAAATTTCAAGCAATTATATGCCATGATCAAAAAGTTATGAAGCTTTAAAATTCAAAAAGTGGGTCAAATTTTGTGTGTGAAAAGGGTACCTTTTTGCACATATGTGAATGTACTAACTCATCAATGGGATATCTTATACACAGTACATCACTAGACAGGTGTTAACATCATGGGGCGAGCCTGAGTGACTTATAATAATTTGGTGCATGGAAGTACTGTAGATTAGCTACACATACGCTATGTTGTGTTTTGATATTTTATGGGCTCTCAGTTTCTTAATCGATTAATCATCGATTACTAAATCAATTAATTGATTAATCTATATGTAGTGAACACCATACATATAACATCAGCTACACTTAATCAATACTGTACACATTATAGTAGTGGTAGTCTACACACCATCCAGAATAACATTACAGTGGTAAAAGGAGAGTTGAAGGAATGGCAGCAGTTGATAGGTAGTTACAATACCTGGTTACCTTTGGTGGTGTGCCCTCTATTACACAACCCAGACAATTAGGCACCACAAATATTTTAATACATTTCCCCTTGTCTGGATTACTCTGTGTTTTGATTAGTTATCAAGATGGCTGCTATACACAGATTATCAAGTTTATTTTTCCTGTGATGTAGTTAACAGCTATTGTTTTCAGGAGTAAGAATATTGTAACACTAGTAACAGTACTTGCATGTGTGATTGTACGGCTTCTCATAACTTAGTGGTTCATGGAATAGTACAGAGAGGCTTTTATTTGTTGTAGTGAGCAAAGAACGTGATGACATGGCGACTATCATAAAAAAAAATCGATTTTTCATTGAATAATTGATATTATCGATTAATCGTTAGAGCCCTAGTATTTTATAGAATGATCGCTGTTGTAAAATTGTTCTGTGGATAATTGATTTCTCCTGTGCTTGTTGATCTCTCCTGTGCTTGTTGCTTGCAAGTTATTGCTTGCTGAGTGGAGTAAAAAAATTGTAGCTTGCCAGTGAATGTTCTACTGTAAGACAGTCCAGAACACTGAGATAACAAAGTAGCAATACGCTTGCAAACTACAGTAGCCATTGGACCCATTCCTTCTGCTGCATGACCTGTGTCATTTCATTCTCCTTACTCCGTTCTGCCATCTTGGCCAGCAAGACTGTCATACCTGTGGAGCACCCCACTATACCTCTGCTGAACTGCACTTGGCAGAGGTTCACCTTGACCCCTCTGTAATAGATGTATGTTTATTCTGCCGGTATACATCTTTGTTGAGTTAATTATTAATATCCTTTTGTGCCTTTCATGCTGTTGTCTTGTAGCTCCCCTTGTTCTGGTGTTAGCTCTCTTTGTCTATTATGTCTGTCATGTACCCTTCTTCTTGCATGCTCTTCTCAATTCTGTTTCTTCTGGTGTTTCTCTTTCCATTCACAATCTCTGCAATGCCTACTGTGCGATGGAGCTCAATCATCTGTGTTGTACGATGCATGAAAAATAAGGAATACGCCAGTAAAACATGCCAGTGTCATAAATGTACATACTAATTCACTATGAGGCTGGTACGTATGTGTATGTTCATAACACAATAACTAGTGTGATTTACTGAAACTCCATATAAGGCTGGTACGTACGTTCATAACACAATAACTGGTGTGATTTACTGTACCAGCCTTATATGGAAGCATTTGTAAGTTATCCGTGTTTTCTTGTAATTGTCTGCAAACAAGACATACGTACCATCAACCCATCAACTTGCTAGTGTGGGGTTCACTCAGGCTACCCCAATTATATACTGTCAAACATGTTGAAGTACACTTTCTTTTGTATTATCAAGATTGTTTGTTGTGTAAATATTGTTCATGAATGTGTACTAGTTTTGAAACAGAAAACACACTGAGACAGTGAATAGACACATTCAAGGGACTATCAAAATATTACATAGTAAAATATTACTGTAATATTACTGTATAGTAACATAATGCGTTTTGTACTCTCAGAAAGAGTGGGTTTGTATTATGTAACTCAAGTGTTAAAGAGCTTGTTGGCTGATCTGACTTTGATATGTTAAAGTATAGCCAGTATTTCTACACAGGGATAACTACATAGGTTGAAACATGTTGTCATGTATAACTGTTCACAAGCTTTAAAATGAGCTGTTTTCTACCCTTTACAGCATACCAGTAGTGTATTACACAAGAGTCAATATTGTGTGTATTGTATTAGTTTCCAGTTATTTTGACCCCCTGCCTGTAGTCTCTAGATACTGTAAACAAGGGACTGCACTTTGTTTATGTCCTTTTGAGGTTTTGGAATTTTCCCATGTACTTTGCTTGTAGTGGAGTACAGTTTCCTTTTTATGGTCATGGGACGATCCTGCATAAATATTGTTTGATAGTTCCACTGTGTTTACAGTGTTGACATTTTTGGCAGCCATAAAATAGCATGTTATGAGTAAACATTCCAAACCATCTTGCACTTGTGACAGCACATGAGCTAGAATGAAGATACACCTGTAATAACATTTATTTACTAAATCACTGAGTGAAGTCACACCAGGAGTTTAGAAGTCCCAAAGCAGCACTCATGGTGACACTGAGAAGCAGATCTAGGTTTGAACTTTGAAGAGAATTCTTTAACATTGGCTTCATGAATTGGTGGCTTATAAATATTTTTCACTTCAAGGTTTCCAGAGATGTGTCACAAAACAAATGTATTCACTTAGGCCATTTCATGATTTTCTGTTTACACAATGTCCCCAAACATGATGGACAGGTGTGGTTGATCATAATGCAAGTCCTCTATAGTACAGTGAAACCTCACTTAGTGGCCACCTCATTAATAAGGCCACCTTGTTATAGTGGCCAGATCCAGAGTGTCCAGATGTATCTTCCATACTATTCCATTGATTTAATTTTCGTTAATAGGGCCACCTCATTAATAAGGTTAGTGGCCACATACTGCAGGACCAAACTGGTAAAACTAACACAATATTCCTTTACTAAAGGGACCAGCTGAACAGACACTCAACGTATCACTGCAAAAGTTGCTGTTCCTGAGTACCTGCCAAAAGCTATGCCAATAGTTTTAGCAATGTGCTTCATGCTTTTATGCCTCAAGTAATGAATAATCCTATCTGTGCATTATGATGAAACCTGTAGTATATGCATATGACTGTTACAGCAACTATAGCCAGGTGATGATTTGTTGAAACCTTGATAATAAGGCCACTCTGTTTATGACCAGATTAATGAGGTTTTCATTAATAAGACCACCTCACTAATGGGGCCACTTATTGTGGGTCCCAAAGGTGGCCCTATATAAGGTTTCACTGTACAATCATTATGAAGTGTTTGTGTATGTTGTACATGTGATGTTTGTCAGAATGATTTAGCCAAATTGTAGTGTTATGAAATAAGTTGACAACTGATCTTGGCACTGTAAGTTCTATGTTAAAACTATGCAAAACCATCCAGAAATGTTGTTGGCTCATCTGATAATATTTCAGCAATCACTAAAAGTGAAATGGAAGCACTTACAGAGTAATCCAATTCTTAGCTGTATGACTATTGAGAGTACAGCATGCTTCATTTCCAGCTGTTTTATCTTGTCATTGTAGCACTCTTACTTCATAAATCTTGAAACGTTGATGCACAAAACTAAAGTACTTGAGTGCTGTGCAGTGCTGGTTCACTAGGTGGCAATAGCTTAGTTTCACATGGCTGCTGGAGGCTTTACTTTGCTCTGTGTGTGTGTGTGTAGTGCGCGTGTGTGTGTGTGTAGTGCGCGTGTGTGTGTGTGTGTTTGTGTGTGTGTGTGTGTGTGTGTGTGTGTGTGTGTGTGTAGTGCATGTGTGTGTGTGTGTAGTGCGTGTGTGCGTGCATCTGTGTAGTTCATGCGTGTGCATGTGCACATGTGTAGTGCGTGTGTGCGCATGTGTGTTTGTACGTTCATGTTTGCTCACACTGTCACTACCATATACAGGGTTTTCAGCACTTCTTGCAATTTCATACAAAGTGTGTAGTGTGGATGCGTACGCATGTGTATTTTTATAAGTGATTTGGGGACTTAAGAAACTGTACAGGTTAAATGTACAGTGTCATTTACACTGAGGGTCCATTAACAGTTGTACACTTGTACTTACTGTACTTACACTCATGCTCAATCTTGTATACAAATACACACTCTAATCAGTCAAATGTGTATATTATTATTATTGTATACTACAGGGTAGTTACCTTGCTCATACTCAAGGAAAGAAGAAACACCAATATAACCTGTGAGTGTCCTTGTGATTAGTGTCTGTCCATAGTGTGTATGCGTATCATGGTGTTGTGTGCATAGCGTGTGTGTGCCTACATGTGTGTGAATATGTATAGTGTATTATGTTTGCTGTTATCACATTCATCTAGTTCAGAGAAAGTCCATTTGACAGAGCTGTATGTGTAGGATAGTGTAGTTGTCTACCAGAAATAGTGTAGGAGGTTACTTGTGATGACCCAACACCTTACATGTGTCTAGCATGTGGTGAAGTTATAGTCATCCTGTCTGGTTTACTTAAGACACAACCCTGATGATGAGTATAGCTTTTTGTAAGCAACTTTGTAAAAACTCACCTTCCCCATGAGTGTATTGTTACATTAATTTACTGACATGGTTGCCATGGTAGCCAATAGTGATAGACATTGTGTGGTGTTCTCAATCAGACTTATCAGGCTTCAGTTGTTCCTATGGTGATCATATTAATTAACAAGTTACCACTAATAACACTTGTGTGTATACAGAGACCTTAGGAATGATGTCACATTGTGTAGTGTGGTATTTACAGCTCCTCTATTATCCTCTGGACCATGATTACATGTAGACCACGAAAAGTTAATTATATGTGTCTGGTTCTCTTCCTAGTTATTTTATTTTGCTAAATGAGTGTAGGTTATCGCACAAATCGAGGTATCTCCGCTATTTTAGAGACCTAAGGAATGGCACAATAATCACTGACGGCGAAGCCCGAGGTGATTATGTGCCATTCCGAAGGTCTCTAAAATAGCGAAGATACCGTGGATTTGGGCGATAACCAATTTAGACTATGGCTCGTATGGCTCTCGTTACTGCCAATAATGGTGGCTTCCTGCTCGAATTGGTGTTTAAAAAAACTCACTGGTAGGCTTCCTAGATGAATACGATCATCTCCATTATCCAGCGATGTTTTCTTTGCACTCTAGCAATAATTTCTGATGGCTGTAGTGACTGGAATCCAGCAAAACACGTGGCACACGTGACAAATAATTTTGTCACATGTACCTAACCAGTTTAGATACCTACCCCGGGTATCTATTGGATTTTAAATACCTCATTAACGACTAAACTTCAAAGCATACTATGCGTACCATAGTCTAAATTGTGCAATTATACAATAATTTATAATGTTTTATGAAGTTTTCATATCTTGTAGATTTTTTCTCATAAAGATGCATTAATATTATCTATACCATACTGTTAAGTAGGGATCCCCCCAAGAATAACGCTTGCTGCCTAAAATGCCGCTATTAAAAATCATCCTAGAAACATCTTACATGACAACAATAGTTTATAATAATATGAACTCTTGAAGACGAAAATTTCCTTTACAGAATAATATTAGTCTATCTAACATGAATTAGACTACAACGAGTTTGATACTGAAATTTGATTGGCTGAAAACGTGGTCTCTAAATCTCGTAGAGCTACGCTCATGTCCAGTAGAGACCATGTTCTGAGGCGATACGAAACACAGATAATTACGTGCCTGTAACAATCGCAACACACAGGCATTTAAATGGCTAGTAACAGCCATACTGAATTACAGGGAGGTATAGGGGGCTTGTTTGTACTAATCAACACTACATTACTTGTTTACAAGCAGCTGTCAAGGCACAACAATGGCAACAATGAGTTGTAGTCCAGTGGCTCGAGTCCAGTACTTCGAAACTTAAACAGGTAGCAACAGCCATGCTGTGGTCCTGCCATGTAGGGAGGTGTAGAGGGCTTGTTTCCAGCAATTAGTCATACGTTTCTTGTTTACAAGCTGCTGTCAACTCAAGGTACAATAACGAGTTGTAGTCTAAATAAGTTATACGTCAAGAGCCCTCAGGCCCTTAGTAGTGCCCTCGCTGCGCTCGGGCACAGCCCAGGGCCTTCAAGTTTTCTAAATCCCGTAGAAACCTGGTTCTTGACGTCTAACTATTATATACAACATTAATAACAGGAAAATACTTATAGGCGGCCAGATATACATGTTTTTTTGCCTGCCTGCCTGCCTGACCACAGTCACATACCTAGAGGCCAAATGAAACAGTGCACGGCCACCATTTTACACCGAAATAACTAACTCACCCCTGGTGCTACTATAAGAGATCTACTAGCTAGATATCTGCAACTTCATGATTGGGATCCCATTCACAATAGGTTCGCGGCCACACCCATCAATTAAAGATCTAGGTGGACTAGTAGCGATAGAGTACAGAGACCACACCTCTTAATAATCTAGCTATTTACTTAACAGTAAACAAGATGACCTCACCCCTCATTGGTCTAGCTAGCTGCACACCCTCAAGATATACTTTGATACAACAGTCACTCTAATCATAGATAATAGAGTACATAAAAGGGATAGGAAATGCAATATCGTGACATCACAAAATACATATATTTCTATTGGAATTCCATGTTACATCACAAACATACTCATTACGCTTGCTGCGCTTGTATCAAAGAGAAATAAATTGTTGTAGCGACAGAATTTTGTAACCAATGACTGTGAAACTTCGCTACAATGAACTCAAGTACTGTAAGTAATTGAGGGAGCTATAGTATGTACAAGTTGAGCTGGATCCTGATAAACAGATAAAAATAAAGTGATTTTTTTCTCAAGAAAATTAACATTTCAGCCAACCAGAGGATTAGTGGTAATGGCAAAAATGTAAGTAATTGACGGAGCTAGGATGGTACCAACCCTCAAGGAAGTTAATATACAAAATAAAATTAGATTGAAAGTGGAAAAAATAAACGGCCCAAAAACTACTTTAAACCCCATAACTTGCTTCACAAATATATCCTATCCTTTTAACTGTGATAAGTCTATTCCTTACCATTTAACACAGAGAACTAGAGGGAATATCAGAGCAAAACAGGAATGGTTGTTCGAAGGAACGACTAAGTATCTTCCATTTTTACCAAAAGTTTAAACCACCTAGCAGTACAACTCAAGGGTAAAGGACTGTGCTGGTGGCATGCCTAGCCTTCCATAAGACTCGGAAGTGAAACCAGCTATACAAGAAGTGATATGGACGAGACATGAAAGTACTATGGGCAAAAGTACAACGACATGCAACAATCATACGATACGGAAATCTTTGGTCTGAATTCTCTCACCAAAATCTCTCACTTTTATTTTGTTCAATGCCAATGTAGGGACTTTCCCACCTAGCTATGCTGTAATACCATCATTCATCTCTTGTTTCATTACTAACATTTTTACAAAATGCTAGTATATACATTAAATTTGTTTTCCCCTATATCATGTACTGCTACTGTATGTCAAATGTAGTTTACCACATCAAAAAATTGCAAAACAAATTGCAAAAAAAAAAACAACAACAAAAAAACTCAACCCTGGTCACCTGGTCAATTTTGGGGAATTGGTAGGACCAGAAACATAATTAACTTTGCACAGCCTCATTAGGTGTAATGTTCATACACTAATACAAATGGGACCATGGACAAGTGTATTGATCATCAGTGTGTCCGGTGTCCTTTTCAAAGGGTTGACATGTTATCCACATGCACTCCTCTCTGATTTGCTGCCCAATACGGGTAATATGACAGTCCAGTAGTAAAAAGAGACAGACAGCAGTAGTGAAGGCTTGTCACACCATCAGATTGTGTACCAATCAAATGTACCTCTTTTGTATTCATTGATACAGCCTGCGTGTGTTGTTATTCTAGTAGTGTGTGATTTCTTTTGTTCTCAATTACCTTTCAGAGGGCGTCGTCTAGCCAAGGAAGCCAATGATGCACCAGCACAAATTCTCCCAGTAAGTCACTGTGTAGTGTGTTGTATGTGTGTGCGTGCTTGCTTGCATGCATGTATGTGTGTGTGTGCGTTTGCATGCGCGTGTGTGTACTGTAGTGTATGCATGCACATGTCTGTGCGTGCATACATGTATGTGTGTGTCTAGTGCATGTATCTGCACACGTGTGTGTGCGTGCATGCGTGTGTGCGTGCGTGTGTGTGAAGCTGGCAACATAGCCAGGTTTGCTAAAACATGGCCTGGTTGTGCCAAATTGTTACATATTGTTGTTTCCTTGAGCAAGAAACTTTACTCACATTGCTCCAGTCCATCCAGCTGCCTTGTCTTGCTTAGCGGTATTAGGGTCGTTGTGGAACTTTAGATTCCGCAATCTCTCTCTCTCTCTCTCTCTCTGAGACCTGAACAGTCCTCCTGTGGGTTACTAGTACTACCCCAAGAGGATTTGCCTGCACAAGACTCAAGTGCCTCAGTGGTGCGCAGGCACTCCATTGATAGTTCAGTTGGAAATAGCTGTGTTTTGCACAGCTGCCGGAGGCTTTTACTTTGTGTGTACTACATGCATGCATGTGTGAGTGTGTGCTGTTACAGTATACAATAACATGTGCTGTGTTTGATGTAGGAGAGACCGAAGGCTGATGTTAAGAAATTTGTCAAGATCGGTAGACCAGGTTACAAGGTGACTAAGCAACGTGATCCTGAAACTGGCCAGCATAGCTTGTTCTTTCAGGTACTATCTCTTGTATTGTATGATTGTATGAATATGGGCCAGTATGTGTGTGCGTGCGTGCGTACATACGTTCGTGTGTGGTATTCACAATCGGTGAATTCTGTGATACGTGAAACCTTGCAGTTAAAAATTAAACCAAAAGATTTTCAAACCATTATGTAATCATAAATACTCATATGCCTTATAGTTTCAATTAATGCTATTCAGAAAAAAGGTTTTTAAACCAGGCACGTGTCTACAGCCGGTTAAGCTGGCCTTTAACCGGCTGTAGGCTACTGAAATTTTTTTCGTAAAACGTGTGTTTGTGTGTACCTACCTACCTACCTACCTACCTATCTACCTATGTTTGTTTGTCTGTACGCACCCACGTGAGCAAAAACATTAGAAATGGTACAAAGCAGTCAGGATAGCGATGTAAGAATCGAAAGCTAAATTAAGTCTGTATTAAACTTCCATACACACATAAACTTTGCACTGAGGTGGTTTCTTCTCGGCAGTTTGAAATACAGTACATATACTTCTGGAATGGTCTTCCCTTTCAGTTTTATAGATGTTTAACAACATTAAACAACATTGAAGGCCTCTTAGGCTACCAGATTAGAGGTAGTGTATCCTTCGAGTTGAAAGGGGGGCGTTACCTGTACTTACGCGAACAAAAATGAGGGACAGCCTCGAGGCTTTCTCTATATAATTCGTACAAGAAAACACAATAGACACACTATAAAACAGTAAAGAAGATACTGTACTTCTCTGCGTGATTTAAAGTGGTTTGTTATAGTTACGCTTCCTTAACAGTGCATAGCAATGTAATTACCAAATTACAAAATAATTAATGAATTATGAAATACGCTAAATTACTGTATTTACAATTCTAATTATCTAGCTGAATTAATAATGGCTATAGCATGAATATACAGGTGTAAACTAAATTATATACATGGTTGATTAATCACCTACAGGTGTATTTAGTTAGAATAGTATTAATTGTGGTGTTTAGAAGTAGCACAACATCAACTTGTTTCAGAACAGCTGAGTTGTGGCGATATTATGACGAATCATCCTTAGATGCAAAATTTCACCATTTTGGCGCTTTACAACTCAAAGGGGGATAGCACTAAAATCCAAAACAGGATGGAATGGAACAGAACCAATTGAGATGCGCGTCTAGTAGAAAATAGTTTTAAACAGATTTTGCACTGTTTCCAACTGCCACACAGTAAGTCAGTGACTAGAATTGTGCTAGAGTTAGTTTCCTTCCACTTATATAGACATGCTATAAATGTCCCCAGCTGCCCACGCACTAGGTCGTCTAGTGACTTTGGTCCACTTTCTTGGCTCTAGTGGAATATTGCTACAAACATGATTCTTGTGCTCATTCATGCTTACATTCAAATGAATAAACTTTTCATTCATGTAAAGGAGTGTTACTTTATAAAATTCGCTGGAGTGACTAATGAATACCCATTAAAACTTTATATACAAACACCTTCTTGGCATTCGACTTAGAACAATAATCAACGGTGAAGAAGACCTTTAGACAACTAATAAGCTAGTTTTTCAGGTGTATACTTTATTAGTGTGCACTTCCTGGGCCAAGAAGTTGGACTAATGTCACCAGATGACGTGATCAAGCATGTGAGAAGCTGGGGACAAGACTAAGAAATCACAAGCTCAAAGTTTCTTTTTAATGTCCGCTACATTGCATATTGTGTTCTTACCAATCTATCAATTCTGTTTAATCGTGATGTAGAATTACTCCCTTATCATTCTAAAAGGTAAACTACTGTAGTATTTTCATGTTATAGTTGTGTCCAAGCCAGTGAGTATGGTTTTCTGAAGTCTGGCAATGATATACCATAGTACATGTTATTAGCTGCATGTGAATTATATGTTTACAATGCTTACAAGATAATGTGATTGTAAAACACATTCTTGCAATGGGCTTTAAATAGAAACTTTGAGCAAGTGATTTCTAGCATGCCTACAAGAAGAAGAAAACTAACTGTAGTACAATTCTAGTCACTCTGTGACAGTTGGAAATGGTGTACAATCTGCAAAAACGATTTTTAAACTTGGCACACATTCTGTTCCGGCTTTTAGCACTACCCATCAAAAGGGCAGAAATTCCAATTGATAAGGTCATTTTGGTCAATACTTCTTTAATGGATCAATTTTCACATGTTTTTCATATCTTGTCTCTGCATCCGATAGGAAACGTGAACCAGCTTGAATTAGGGCCCATTTCTCTGCTGTCTTCTGCTGCAATATGAATCCTAGTCCTTGCCTGCTGGCATCGGTGCATAGGCGTGTAGGTTTGTTGATGTCAAAAAATGACGGCTGTGGAGGGGCAGTGAGGGATTTTTTGATGTGACTGAGAGCTTCATCTTGGGGGGTGGACCACAGAAATTCGTTCTTAGTGCTTAGCAATGGTCTAAGTGGGTCCAGGAGGGTAGCTAAAATGTTGGTGCTTGTTGACAGTTGATTCACAAGGCCGAGAAAAGATTGTAATTCTGAGTAATTGGTGGGGGTGAGATAATTTGTGATTGCTGCAGTGATGGATGGGTCAACTTGGTAGCCTTCTGCTGACAGTTGAAAGCCAGCGAACGTGACCTGGTGTTGGAAGAACTGGCATTTCTCTGTGTTTAGGGAGATGTTAAAGTCTGCACAGTGCTGCAGGAACTGCTTTACATGACTTTCATGGTCGGTAATGTTGCTGTCATATATGACAAAGTCATCCACAATACGTCGGAATCCTGAGAGGCCCCTAAAGGCTTCTGTCATTCTACGGTTGTAGTGTTCTGATATGGATGAAATGCCATAGGAGGCATGCAAGTACTTGTATCGCCCAAATGGCGTGATAGAAGTGGTGAGGGATTGGCTGACTTGGTCCAAGGGACATTGGTGGTAGCTCTTTAATGCATCGAACACTGTGAATATCTTAGCTTCACTTGCCACAATGTCAGCCACAGCTTCACTTGGTGTGGGTGACTGGTATCTTTCGCGAATGACAAAACAATTAAGATGTGGCAAGTCTACACACATTCGAATTTTCTCCGAGTTCTTCTTTGGTGTCACTACAAGTGGTGCACACCATGGTGTGGTCTCAGTCACTGGAGCAATGATGTTTTGAGACTCGAGTAGGTGGAGCTCAGCCTGGAGCTTGTCCCGGTATGCAAATGGAATGGTACGAGGTGTATGAACACAAAATGGTTTGGCTGTCTCTGCTATGGTTATGTGAAACTCTTCGCCCTGCATAACTCTTATCTGTCCATCAAAAACTGTTGGGAAGGCCGTCATCAGCTGGTCTGTTTGAGGATGTCTTTATGGTTGCCGCATTGACACTCACTGTGGGTGAGGGTGTCTGTGAGTCAGCAGTGGCGGGGAGTAGAGGTAGTGGGACCAGGTAACATTCTGGAAGGATGCCCAGTGCTTTACACGCCTTCCATGAGATCATGACTCTTGAGACTTCTTGAAAAATGTGTACCCCGGAGTAAGAAGGTGGTAGGAAGCTTGCCAATGGGTGTCATCTTGTGACCACTGGCTGTGTGTGGCGACATCAGTGAGGGGAGGAGGTTCGGCTAGTGTTCGTCCAATAGTGTCAAGAGCTGTGACCCTGCTGCTGAGATGTCTGCTCCAGAGTCTGGCAAGACTGATGTCACACTGGAGCCATTTGCAGTAGTGATACGTATTGTGATAGTGGGAGCGGGTTCTGTAGAGGTAACTTGTTTGAGGGCAGACATTTTATTGGGAACGGTTTCTCCTGGATTCTCAGGTGGCACTTGCATTGCTTTTGCAGTTGAAGTGGCTGGCGGTTGTGTGGATGGCCATACCTGGCGTGCTTGGCATACCCTGGCAAAATGCCCTGCTTTGTTGCAGTGGTGGCGGGTCTTGTCGTAGGCTGGGCAATGTGCTCTACCGCCTAAGTGTGGCTTGGATCCGCATCCAGGGAAAGTGGCGGTAAGCTGTTGTCTTGGTTGCTGTCTCTGGGTAGGAGGGAGCTGTTGTCTATGCTGTCGGACTGAATCTGGGTTGCTCTCTCGGCATTGTTTCTTAGCAGCCTCTTGTACATGGCGTATAATGATGGCAGCCTCCAGGGACAGTTTTGAAGCAAGTGCTCAACAGTGTCCTTGTCAACTAGCCCCTCGATGATCTGGTCTCTTATGCTCTTTTGTGCATACTGGTTGGTTGGAACAAAAGTTGCATGTCTTTGTCAGTTCCCTGAGGACCACCAAAAAATCGTCAAAACCCTCTCCTGGTTGTTGTGTGCGGCTTCGTTGATTGCAACGCTCGAAAGATTCATTGATTTGGCCATCTATGTGCTGTTTTATCGCGCGTATGCTTGCATCAACATCATTCCTCTGCTTTTCTGATAAGCCGAGGTTATTAACAATAGCAAGGGTTTCCCTCGACAAACACAGGGTAAGTGCTTGTACCTTTGTCGCAGCTTCTTCGCCAGCCAGTCCTGATAGTGTGCAGTAGGACGTCCACTGGGCCTTCCATGCCTCAAAGTCAGCGCTGCGATCTACTTGGATGTCAAGTTTGGGTAAATCCGACTGTCTGAAGACGTATGGCATCTCCGGGATTCTACTAGCCTAGAGGGCAAAGTACAACAGATATAATGTCAGCGAATCGATGTGTTACCTTGATGGGTGCCTTGACCGGCACTGGGAATCACTCAGTAGGTTCAGTGTTACTGCTCGCAGCGTCATGTAGGAACAGCACGAGGCGACAACTAATAATCACGTGATCATATGTGGTACACTAATACATTCGTGCAGTGCTATTAATTATACCTAATGTTACAAGTGTGTGTGAGTGCAAGTATTCTATATACAGTATATAGTTCAGTTTCCTACAAATATGTTGCAATTTATACTGGAATGACCATAAAATTCTTCCAGCTCCACTAGAATCAGTTGGTAGCAGCCTTATTGTCAATCACCTTACCACACTCTTTTAATGGCAAATGGAAAGTGCCAAGCAGCAATATTCAGGTGATCTTTATTGTAGTAGATGTTTCTATGTGTAATCTGCTAGACTGGAATCACTGGATGTATAGGGTGTATCTCCTGATTGTGGTAGTATCTGATCATGATTTACTTTGAGAATTTAGGTTACCAACAGCTGTATAACATGCATTAGGACACTGTCATTGGAATCCCTCTTCTGCCAATGCTCTGATATTTTCAAAGAGGAGATAGGCCCTCTAAAAGGAAACAAACCCCTAACCTAGCTAGTCTGAATAATCTGTCTCCCTACCTGCTTTTGAGATTTCTGTGTACATCTATTACACTAAATACAGCAATGACCCTTCCTTGACCAGTTGAAATGTGTAAAAACTTTACAGCATCCTGGTATAAAATTACTGTATACGTACAATTTTTGAAGTGCGTGATTTTCCTGGATTTCAGGATTTTTGCGGTTCCAGAAAGCATAGAACTAATCCTGGTAATTGTTAATTTTCGAGGATGAAAATTTTGTGGAAAGCCAAGCAACCGCGAAATCCGTGAAAATTACGTACCTCAAAAATTTGTACATTATACGGTATTTTCTTTTAGTGATACAATGATGTGTACAAACTGTAAATGTATGTCTGTAACAATGGAATGGACCATACACACATATATACACATGCCTCACTATGTTGTAATGTGCTTCAAATGTTACTAACAATGTTAAACTAAGTTGTTCTGTAACATAAAATTTGTACATTGTAACATCATAAAACAGCTGCTAATTTCATATGAATTAAGAAATGTAGTTATCTTGTACTTAATTATAAAAGCCATTTTTATGATGAAAATATCTTCAATAAACATTGTTGAATATATCCACATAGCTCATAGAATTTTAAAGTTTTAATCTTTGTATCAGAGATTCTGCAAGTGTCCGCGTACGTCCGTAACACTTAATATTATCATTTTCTTGTCCAGTTAAAGTAAGTAAAATATTTTTACAATATACTATGGTAAAGGTATGGTGGGTATATATGTCCTTGTGATATTAGTATGGTGAAACAATACTGTGTACTAATAGAGTAAGCAGAGGAAGTGTGTGAATGTTTGTCCATAACAATGGAATTGACCAATACATGAATATTTGATAACCGGTATATCGATGAATAGCAGTATAGGATTGCTTTTAACCCAGCATTTGGCGTTTAATTGCCCAATCTGTTTATGATTTAGCAGACACACCCTAAACAAAAACTATATATTTTTGGGGGTTTGGGATGCATACCACTTCATACTAGGCCCAAGAAATGACTAATACTGTGTATTCAAATTTCAATACCGCCGAGCACTAGTAGCTGGCATGTGTGTCTCAAGTATTAGACACATTTTGAAGGGTGAGGGTGCCCCCCCCCCAAGTCATTCCTGCCTGCATCTATACATACATGCATTAAGTAAAGTACCGTCATGTGTGAGGTGAACAATGGTAATGATCCTGACAAAGGCTGTCACGTTATGATAACCGGTTATGTTAATTTATCACGGTAAATGGTATTAACGGTATATCGCCAAGCACTACCGGCTACCAGGATAGTGTCTCACCCTGTTGACATAGTTTTGTACCAAACTATAAACTTGTTGTTACTGTGTTGAGTGGGCATTAAATTGAATTTAATTCATCTAACCTTATATTATCTGTGCCTACAGGCATGTTATAATTTTTTGGTTCAATTTGACAGATTGACTACCCAGAAATTGCTGAGGGGATTTGTCCGAGACATCGTTTTATGTCAGCTTATGAGCAGAGGATTGAGCCACCAGACAGAAGTTGGCAGTACCTGTTGTTTGCTGCTGAGCCTTATGAGACCATCTCATTCAAGGTGACTGGGTGTAGTAGTAGTGGTGTGGTCACTGTAGTAGTAGTGGTGTGGTCACTGTAGTTGATGTATGGTACACACAAATGCACACACTGATCTGTGTTGTGGAGAAATGTGATTGTTGTCTTTCACTGTTGAACAGATATCATACTATATGGTAGTACTGTAAAGCAGGGATCATGAGCTTTCTTGTCACCCAAAACTGTCCTTACGTTTCCTTCATAACAGCTAAGCAGGCATGACTAAGCCTATAAATGTGACCAGATCTCAATCCAGGTCTAATTTAAAGTGGGTCTGACCCGTATGACCTGGACAAAATGTGACCCGGATGACCCGACCCGGTTTCAACGCTGATCTACAAGAGTCTGAAATGCAAAAATTTTCTGAGTGGCATGTTATTCTCAGATACTGTACCTGAGAATGCACCAGAAACAATCTGAGAGTCTAGTGGGCATGGTCCCTAGATGTCGTGTACAAAAAAGTAAAGTACATGTATGCTCACAGTATCCCCACCCCTTACTCTGATAACCCCTGAATTATTTCCTAGATGAAGGCCTGATCCTCTGGCAAAGTTTCCGCTTCATATGCCGATAACTTAGGGAGTTACAGCCCTACCAAGTAGCAACAACAGAAGATTGATTTGTACAGCAAGTATAGGGAAAATAAATTACAGGTGAATACTAAAATGGTTGTCACTTACAACCAGAATGACACATGGAGTTGCAATTTGCACCATCCTGTTCACCATGAGTAGGGGAATTGATTGCACCATCCTGTTCACCATGAGTAGGGGAATTGATTGCTTTGTATCACCTTTCTTCACTACATACAAAGGTGAAATTAGTGAAGAAAGATCAATTACACACTATCATTTCTTCTTGAGTAGGCTAATAAGATGATATCCAGGTATTTATTGTTAGGCCCTTTCTTCACTAAGAACAAAGCGCTTAAAAAAATTTACGGTAATGTGCAAGTATTCAATGTTATATACTATAAATTAAGGCTTGCACAGGATCACGTGTGAAGCAAATTGCTTTAGTTGGACGGTACGTAAGTGGTTATAGTCAAATCCTGATGCACTCAGCTTCTTTCGTGAGCCACGCCCACTTATCAGACGACTGTGTGCAGCCACGCCTATTTATCGATGATATGTACAAAACCATGCTCATAGCTGCCTGCTGGCATATGTGGAGCCATGCCCACTAATCGATTGCTATTTTATGAGATAGATCAAGGCCAATTTCTTTTGTGAGCCACGCCCACTTTATATCAGGAATGTGTCATACTTTTTTAAAATTATGGTGTGTTAGGTAATAGGTATGCACAAATCCAGACCTACTTGCAGGAGACGTATCTTGCTTTTTGCAAACTTACGTGGAGTCATGCCCACTGACTACCATCGTTAAGTATAGACACTCTCATGCTTAACGTGCTTATAGGCACTCAAAACGTAGCAGTTGGCGCATGCCTCACTTTAAATTGGTCGGGTCAAATCTGGGTCAGACCTGGATTGCTAATGAAACCTCAAGCATACATTTAGCTAAGTAGATTATAAATATTTAATGAACAGAAATTCAAAAAAATGTGCCATTCATGTCGGGTTTTTGCAGATCTGGTCACAAATGTCTCCGAACCCTTTAAACAAGTTTCTATGTTATTGTTTTTATTTAACCGCAATTTCTAATAACCAACTACTTACCTGACTGATGCCTCCAGCCAAGTATATGTTTAATGCTGTGTGCTTGATTTCTTCACTGTTTTATGTGTCCCATTTCTTTTTCTACTACTGTGTGGTGTTGATTTACAGTAACACAACATGACTTCATGCAATCATGAGAATTGTTTGTAATTTCTGTAGTTAGTGGATTAATTGTGAAGGTGCATCTCATACGTTTGTAATGTTATATGTGACCAGCTGAGCAAAAACTGGCTGTATTGCACATTCCTCGAATTCCATTTTGTTGCATCTCTGTAATCTATAGTAACAAAAGAGTAGACAGCCGAAGTTTCGGCCTTTTATGATGAATGTTCTTGGAGTTGTAGTGCTTGACAGTTGGAACAGTGATAAACTTGATTTGTACTGCAACAGTACGGGAAATATTATATATACGCATAGATAACCAATCATAACTCACGATTGAAACAAGCTACGAAGATTGGACTTGGCTCAATCTGTGCACCATGAACTGGTAAGTCAATCAAGGTATAGTGCTTTCCCTGTACTCCTCCGTGTTGACCAAGAAGAAAGCCATTCCAACTAAGAAATGACGATGGTGAGTGTTGTTTTTACTGCATCGTAAATAAATGCCCATAACTCATGTATCCTTTGCTGTGCGAGCACTAAACAAAGATTTTCTTACTCTTCATAAACAGGTGAATCCAGTAGCAGTGGCGGAGGAAGTAGTTGATATAAGGGGGGGGGGCTGACCAGAGTATAGAGTCTTTGGCAGCAGGGGGTCTGGGGGGCTGTGGCCTCCCGGAAGCTGTTGCCATTTTAGCTTTCACAATGTCTCAAAATTAATTTATAGGTTAATGAACATATAGCATTTATAAGCAGTACAAAGCAGCCTATAGCTACCTGGAAGCACTTGATACAGTGGTAAGACACCGACTCTTAAAGTAAGAGGTACCTGGTTTGATTCCCGCTGTAGGCAACTTTTTCATTTTTTTTTAAAGCTACTTTTAGGAACATGTTTTTATGAAGGGTTTGACTGCTCTATTAGAGCATTTGAGCGTTATATTAGAGTATATCAATCTTTATCACGGTTTTCAGCCCCACTCCAAGAAGGATAATTTTGGCGGGATATCATTCTGAGGGGGCTTAGCCTCCCCCCTTTCCGCCACCTATGTCCAGTAGTCTATAGATTTTATTGATTTGAGCTTAATTTCAGTGCATACAAATGCGATTTATTAAATTGTGCGTTAAATTTTCATGTATCATGTGTATTATTACCCAGTGTATTTCAATACGGTTTTATGGCAAAATTAAATTTTGTGAAAACGGCTGGTTTTAACTCAGCGGGTCACGTAATTATGAGAACATAACATAGTTTCCGTTTAGTAATTGATAGTCAGTTTGTGTGAGAGTATATTGTGTGTTTGTGTACACTGTACTAGCCAGTCATAGTTGTTATGTAACAATGTTGTAGATTCCTAGTAGAGAAGTGGACAAGGGTGAAGGAAAGTTCTGGACAGAATGGAACAAGGACACTAAGCAGGTGTGTAATGTGTGTACGTACATGTAAACATATTACGTGTGTGCAAAACTTTCCCGAACATATTTTTTCTTTCCTTCCAGTTCTTCATGCAATTTCACTTCAAAAGATGAACACTTCACTTGTCATAATGTATTGTGTATTGTTTCCTTTAAACATGTCATGTGTATTTGTGAAGTGTTTACAATGTACATGTATACTGTCATATGGCCATCCAAATTTTCAAGGGAAATTTTCATTTCTTGAGGATTTTGATTGAGCTACAAATTTTGATGGGGAAGTTGTCACAGATTGCAATTGGAGTTAATCCTCATTCAAGATAATCCATTATACAAAAATTCCCCCTAGGAAAATCCCGCTATACGGTATTAGAATAATGATTTAGAAAAAGATTTTAAGAGTGCATTAAACTCCCACCAGCTTATAATTATTCACTAATAGGGGTGGGTGTGGTCTGTAGTGCTAATTGTGGTCAGGTTTGAGGTTTTCCAGGTTGTCACTAATAACCACTGGTATGTGAAGTATGCAGATAATCCATATATGGTAAATCATGCTCTTCTGAATTAACATGTATTCAGGCCACTTCAAGTTGTTCCACAGGCAATAATCTGGGCTGGCAGGTTGCAATTGGCATATAAATAAAAGGCCTAGGAGTGTGGTCAAAAAAACTTACCAGTGTTTGAACCAGGGAACTCCATACCAGGAGCTCATTGAGTCCGTAGGACGAGGGAGCATGTAAATATAATAGGGTTGTGGCCTTGAAATGACATAATATGTGTATGTAGTGAGGCCATTTCAGTTAAATTAGTTGCTTCACAGGCCAATGAACCAGATAAGAAAATTACAAGTAGATTTTTGTAGTGAAAAATTGTTCAATGACCTAGAATTATCCTTACAGTGTGTAATTATCTTCTCAAAACACACTGTGGCTGTAAACAAGCTAGTACATTTTGTATGTATACAGTACAAGTTATATTATTTGTTGTGCGTTCCCATAATTAACAAAATCGATTAACTTGTGTTAATACACATCCAATAATATAATAATAAACACATCACACAGTAATACTATTACAGGTTTGTGTGTAGAAGTTGTACATATACAAAACAATACTTACAATTGGGTCATAACTGATAATAATGTCAAGTGGTAATAACTTGAAGACGTTGATTGTACCTCTCTGTAACAAAGATAGTACCAACACTGTTGACTGCTATACCAAGGATGTTACTGAATTGTCCTCTTTGACTTCCATATGTTCCAAACTTAATAATCAACTGGTGGGTGGGGCTGAACACTGTGAGGGTGTTTCTATCATCACTAGATATTATATAATCATCAGGAGTAAGACAAATAGCATATGGATAGTTACAATTGATCTTCTTAATAAAGTGACCATCTTCACTAAACACAATTATTCCTCCACTACTACCATAGTCAGTCACATACACTTGGTCACTGCTGTCTAAGGAAATATAACGTGGATCCTGAAACTGTCCTGGATCAGATCCTTTGGAGCCAAATTTGAATAAAATTTTATTATCGTTATCAAAAATTTGAACTCTACAATTACTATGGTCCACCACATATAGTAAACCTTTACTATTAAATGTTAGTCCTTGAGGATTAGTGAATTGGCCATCTCCACTACCATAGGAACCAAACTTTGATAGGTAGTCTCCTTGTAGAGTAAACTTCTTCACCACATGATCATCATACTCACTGACTGCTATCACATTGTGACCTACAGCTACACCTCTAGGATTGTTCAGTTTACTATCTCCACTTCCTTGACCAAATGATTTGACCAACTTCATATCTTTATTTAGTATCACTACATCTTTATTGGTTTTGTCTACCACAACAACATCATCATTAGTGGTGGTGGTAATATCCCAAGGCCACTGAAACTTCTTCCCTCCATATTGTGTGATCAATTGACAATTTTGTACTTCAATTTTAGTGTAGTCTCTCAATGTTGTTGTCACTCTAAAACAATACACAATTGTGTTAGTCAATATTACCACAACAACAAGGACACAACTAATTTTGTTGTTTATGAACAGTTAGTAAGCCAGACAAGCACCCATACATGGTGTAGGGGTACAAGTCTAATTTCTTAATATTACATGATAATTGTATGTCTTGAGGAGGTAGGATATGTGTTGTGTGATTCTTGCTTTAACTACATATACTTAGTATTTCACATGAATCTCAATAACTACAGTAGCGTAAGTCGCCAATTATCGGCACCACTTCATCACGCAATTGTAATTCCTTATTTCAATGGTGTACCAACTTCTGGTTTGAACTATCTCTTGGCGCACCAAATTTAATTATTTCACGTGAGTGAGCATCTTGTTATAAGGAAAATCACAATGCCTATTGTGTGCCAATTATCAGCATGGGGTACCTATTATTGGCAACTGTACTTCCGTAATTGACCAAATATCGGCACAATGTGAGATTTTGTGTATAACTCCATGATGCCTCCTTGGTTCTTCATGTGGGAGGTGCAGTCCTTGGATAGCTCCATTTCACAAAGTTTTACGAAGATGAAGCCAGCTGTTTGAAAGATATTCAGGTTAGACACAAAAGCATACTGGTTTCCAATATTGTACACAATTCCATGGTTAACCTGTATAGCACTTTAACAACAATAATCACTGAATGAAAATGATTGTAAGAAATGTTTTAGAGGGTATAACAGCCCATTGTGGTACTGAGTAGCCTCCATATACCCGGTAGCCTCTATACTTTACAAGTGCCGATAATTGGTACCTGTCAATAATTGGCGACTTATGCTACAAAACTAGTAAAATATACTGGGTTTGTTGGGGCCAACAAATATGTGACCCACTGAGTGAAAATTGGCCACTGTCTAGCATTATAACTCCAAGACTATTCATCATAAAAGACTGAAACTTTGGCTGTCCACTCCTTTGTTACTAGACAGAGAAACAGTAAAATGAAATTCGAGGAATGTGTGAAAACTGCCGGTTTTTGCTGAGCAGGTAGCTCTTCACAGTTCACATAACCTTCAAGGTTATACATTGTTTGTTACACCCTCTCCTTTGTTGGGAAACTCATCAAGTCACTAGCTATTTGTGTGGATAACAGTACAAATCCTTGAAGCTTATTATGATAAACATCATGTAAATATCTACTGAGTACCAATGAAACAAATTGTTTGCTAGTTTTGTATTTTCACTATTTGAAATGTCAAATACCATTGTTAAGCAGTAGACCTGGTGTACATCAAACCATTAAATTAAGCATAATGCTCTCCACTGGTTCAGCACACCCAGGGGCGTACGCAGGAATTCTGAAAAGGGGTTTCCACTACAGCTAAGTGACTGTTATATTAGAGTAGTTTATATTACCTGACTGCTCTATTAGAGTATCTCAATCTTTTCACCAAAATCATAATTCAGAACAATTGCTATCATGTTCAAACTATTATTTAGCTAAGATAAAAGTTTAAAATGTGTCCTGTTCCATGATAGATTCCAGGTTCTGGAAACCTGAAGTTTCAATTTCTTAATGTTTCAAGTAGTGTGTAAAATCTAAAAGGGTTTCCTGAAACCCCTGGAAACCCCCCTGACACCACAAAATTTGAAGCAGCAAACGTGCATGTTGATCACCTTGAAATTTGGTGTTCATTACCACAAAGTCATATTCTAAGTTTGGCACAAATTCAGATAAATAATTTATTCAGAGTTATATGGACAATTATCCATGTAAAAGGGACAGATATTTGTCACACCTACTGTAGATGGTAAACCACTTATGACAATACGTTGAAACTCACCCTGTGGATAGCTAGGTTAACCATCATAGCTAAAACCCTTTGTGGTTTAATACAAGATACAAAGAATAAACTGACATGGTGTAAATTACTGGGTCAAAATACCCTTATATAGCTATAGATCATGTACAATCACTTAGAATTTTAAAAATGTATTTGTCACTTGAGTAGTCCCTCATTTTACAGCCATTGATTATCCGAACATTCTGTTATCCAAACTGTGGAAATGATGGTTCTATTAGAAAATTTTGTATGGAGTTCTGTATTATAAATTTCTATTTTCCGAACTTTTCAATTATCTGAACTCACTCAGAGCCCAACAAGTTCAGATAATGGAGAGAACACTGTATACATACCTTATTCCCTAATCCTTCACCACTGAACTGCTGCTTAGTTTCTACCTTTTAATTAAAATTCTAAATATAATTTCATAAATCTAACAACGGAAAATTTAGAACATTCTATGTGTGTTCTATTAAAAGTGCTCGAACAAGTATGTCTTTTATTAGAGTATAATTAATAAATGGTCAAACAAAACCCAACACAAAAGAATTGTAACTTCTGCCTTCCATAATCATCATTGTACGTACATCTGTAGATATGGACTATTCAAAAGTCAGTTTTTAGCAAAAGTCCACTAAATTCACTTGCTATTTTATTAAATATATACATAGGTGGTGTATCATGCAATGCACAAAAACACATTTAATTATTAAGCCACAAGTCTGGTTATTGTGACATAAGACAAAGAACTGGTTACACACTTTACAATGGAAAAGGCTGATAAAAAGTTAAAGTCTACTGAGCGGGTGACAATACCTAGCTCTCCTTGTCAACCTCGTAAGTGTTACAAGATTACTGGATAAGACTGAGTCAAATATGCTCAAAATTTTGCCCAAAATGCTAGTTTCAGGAATTTCCAAAAATTTTCACCTATTATACTTTTTCAGTGTTCCTATTATGCTTGCATTATGCTTCAACATTTGTTACAATTATCTTGGAACATTTTAATCAGTGAATGCTCTATTACAGTATTTCACTATAAAGTGACTGTTCTATTAGAGAGTATTGATCTAAGGAGCTATGTACAATGCATTTGAGTGCTCTATTGCAGTTTCGTATCGATCTATTTTCATGGAATTAAGCTCCATAGCTTGAAAACACTCCAGCTTATTATGTCTTTATTATTATTTTATTTGTAATTGCTCCATTATGTTTGACGATTCTGCAATATCTAGTTAATGTTACAGAGTGTGTGTGTGTGTGTGTGTGTGTGTGTGAATGGACGTGTTGATTATGCTGGCATATTAATTTTGATGAGGACCTATTACAGAAGCATTCTACTGAAAAATGAGTGAAGCTGTTGCCTGCAATGTACATGCTTTACACTATTGAAGTTCACACTTAGTGTGTTGTGCGGCCAAGAAAGCCAGTACTCCACGTGAGTATATTTACAGGAAACGATTTTCATGCATACATAGCTCTGTGCTCCCTTCTCGAATTGGAATCATTGTTACTGCAAATGGGCTCCACCTTCAGTACCCCACATATCAAATTTTGAGCAAGATTGCTTAATGCACTCGTGAAATATAAGCATTTGACTGAATTTTTTGTTCAGGGGGCTCAGGAGGCTTAGATGATTCTTTTCGTACACTTTACAAAAACCATTATAAAATGCAAATGCATAGCTCAATTTTAATGAGCTTTGGTATACTAAGAACGTATTGCTGCACAATCACATACCAAGTTTGGTGCAAATCTCTGACGATTATTAAAAGCCGACTTGTTGTCAAACCTACAGGGTAAACCACTTATGGGAATAACTTAAATCGGTGCGTATAGGTTGACCATCATAGCTCAAACCCTTTGTGGTTTAAAATAAATCACATTGATAGCTATAGAGTTACAAGGCAAAAATCAAACAACTGTAAATCGCGGGGTCAAAATACTCTACTAGAACAGTCATCGTGAAGTAAAAAAGTGTATGAAAAATGTCAAAAAAACTTACCAGTGTTTGAACCAGGGAACTCCATACTAGGAGCTCATTGAGTCTGTAGGACGAGGGAGCATGTAACTCCGCATACTCACAACGTAAACAGCAAAATTCAAACATGGCGGACATTTCTTAACATAGTATATTCCTTATATAGTAAAAGTTGTATCGTAGGGCAAAGAATTACATAATAATCATGCCACAAATATGCAGCGCCTGGATTAATTCATAAAAGAAAGAGATGGCAAGGAAGGAAACATCAAGGAAAGGGCTTAACTAATGGAGTGAAATAGTGACAAGATGTTTTGGAGACTGCTAGGAAACATTTTTGCTTACGGTGTAATGTAAGTGGGCCGGCTATCAGTCCACGGTGGCAGCACAGAGTATCTGCAGTAAATACTGTAGGAATCAAGTTTCATCGCTCACTGTTGGAGCAAGAAGACTACAGTATTGTGCTAGTAGTAATGGGTTTAACGAGCATGCACGGTATGTATTTATCCTTATACGGTTACTGTTTAAATTACTATTAATAAATTGCGATGCCATGTTTGAATTTCGCCATTTACGGAGTTACATGCTCCCTCGTCCTATGGACTTGATGAGCTCCTGTCCATACTGAACATCCAAATCTTTAACCACTTAGCCACTGCTAACACGGCTGTTCACCTCACCTAATTTCTACTATATAAATGCTAATATCTATCTAATCCAAAACAGCCAAGCTGTAAAAAAAGAGTGCGGCCCTGAGAAAGGCTATGGTGAAAAAAGATGCGAAATCCAAGGTGGCGGCCAAGAAATGGCTGTGATGGTAGGTTTAGTGTTGCACCGATATGCATATTTTCACTTTTACCGATACCGATGTTTCACTCATTCCTGTAGCCGATATGCCAATATTTACTGATATTCTTCTATTCTGTAGGTCAGGGGAGAAGGAGCAAAAATCATCTAAAGTTTATGTGCGTGTATAACATTAGTTGAAATAATTAATTACTTACGTGGGCGGCCAATTCTACAATGTTTGCTACCAGTGTGCCACTAACCCCTTACATGGAAATGAAAGCCAAGTAGTTATAAAACACCTAAGTCAGCTTCTCAAACGGAGGATTCCAGACCCTTTCCAAATAGTGATTGCGTGGGCGGTCGATAAATATACACAGCCTATTATAGCCCTGCAGCCACACTATTCACACATAAACAAGCCTAAATAGTTATAAACAGGTACAGCAAATAAATGTTTACCACTTACCACTGCATTCACTGCTTTCTTTTAATACTGTCACATGTTTATTACTGTCGTTAATGATTGATTGTGGGTTTAGGTTATCGGCAAATAACTTCCTCTTTGTAGCCGATACCGATACTTGCAAAATCACCTTAAATCGGCTGTTACCGATTATTCAACCGATTATCGGTGCAACTCTAGGTAGGTTAATGGTAAAAATTTTAATAACGACAATTCAGGTGAATTTTGTGCCAAGACCAAGCGGCACCAAATTCACCTCAATTATTGTTATTAAAATTTTTACCATTAACCTACCATCACAGCCATTTCTTGGCCGCCACCTTGGATTTCACATCTTTTTTCACCATAACCTTTCTCAGGGCCGCACTCTTTTTTTACAGCTTGGCTGTTTTGGATTAGATTTCACTTCTTTTTGTATTTGTATACCCCAAAGCCAGCCATAAAGCCGGCCATAGGCCGGCTTTAGGGCTTTCTAACCTGTCATTTTTTCTTTACTACAGGAAGAAGAAAAGATGAAGCAGGGTGATTCTTTGTAGCTAACCTCTCTGCAGGGTGATCCTTCTAGCTGATCTCTCTACCGGATGACTTGTTTGTAGCTGAACTCTCTACAGGGTGATTTGTTTGTAGCTGAACTCTCTACAAGGTGACTTCTTCTAGCTGATCTTTCTACAGGGTGATTTGTTTGTAGCTGAATTCTCTACAGGGCGATTTGTTTGCAGCTAAACTGCTACAATGTAACTTCTTCTAGCTGAACTCTCTACGGATGGCTTGTTTCTAGCTGATCTCTCTACAGGGTGACTTGTTTCTAGCTGAACTCTCTACAGGGCGATTTGTTTGTAGCTGAATTCTCTACAGGGCAATTTGTTTGCAGCTGAATTCTCTACATGGTAGTTTCTTTGTAGCTGAACTCTCTACAATGTGACTTCTTCTAGTTGAACTCTCTACAGGGTGACTTGTTTCTAGCTGATCTCTCTATAGTGTAACTTGTTTCTAGCTGAACTCTCTACAGGGTGATTTGTTTGTAGCTGAACTCTCTACAATGTAACTTCTTCTAGCTGAACTCTCTACTGGGTGACTTGTTTGTAGTTGAACCTCTACAGGGTGATTTGTTTGTAGCTGAACTCTCTACAAGGTAACTTCTTCTAGCTGATCTTTCTACAGGGTGATTTGTTTGTCTCTACAGGGAAATTTGTTTGCAGCTGAACTCTCTACATGGTAGTTTCTTTGTAGCTGAACTCTCTACAATGTAACTTCTTCTAGCTGAACTCTCTACAGGGTGACTTGCTTCTAGCTGAACTCTCTACAGGGTGATTTGTTTGTAGCTGAACTCTCTACAAGGTAACTTCTTCTATCTGATCTTTCTACAGGGTGATTTGTTTGTAGCTGAATTCTCTACAGGGCAATTTGTTTGCAGTTGAACTCTGTACATGGTAGTTTCTTTGTAGCTGAACTCTCTACAATGTAACTTCTTCTAGCTGAACTCTCTACAAGGTGACTTGTTTCTAGCTGATCTCTCTACATTGTAACTTCTTCTAGCTGAACTCTCTACAGGATGACTTGTTTCTAGCTGATCTCTGTACAGGGTGACTTGTTCCTAGCTGAACTCTCTACAGGTGATTTGTTTGCAGCTGAACTCTCTTACATGGTGGTTTCTTTGTAGCTGAACTCTCTACAAAGTGACTTCTTCAAGCTGATCTATCTACAGGATGACTTGTTTCTAACTGAACTCTCTACAGTGTGATCTGTTCATAGCGGAACTTTCTACTGGGTGATTTGTTTGCAGCTAAACTCTTTGCATGATTGTTTCTTTATAACTGAACTCTCTACAATGTGACTTCTTCTAGCTGATCTCTCTACAGGATGTCTTGTTTCTAACTGAACTCTCTATAGTGTGATCTGTTCATAGCGGAACTTTCTACTGGGTGATTTGTTTGCAGCTAAACTCTTTGCATGATTGTTTCTTTGTAACTGAACTCTCTACAAGGTAACTTCTTCTAGCTGATCTCTCTACAGGGCAATTTTTTTGTAGCTGAATTCTCTACAGGGTGATTTATTTGAGCTGAACTCTCTACATGATGGCTTCTTTGTAGCTGAACTCTCTATTAGGTACCTTCTTCTAGCTGATCTGACTACAGGGTGACTTGTTTGTAGCTGAATTCCCTACAGAATAACTTGCAATGTAATATAACTGAGTAAATTATACATGCAGCTGAATGCTTTATTAGGGTGACTGTTCTATTAGAGTATCTCGATCTCGCATTTGCTGCATGTAGTTGCCTTTCGAATCATAACTCAGTGATTTGTAATCCGATTCTTCTGTACTACTGCAAGAACTTTCTATGATGATTATTCCAGCTACATACTGATTTTCAGCTCGTTGCTCTAAGCGGTTTGCCTGGTAGACACAAAAACTAATAGTTTTTTTATTCATAAAAATCGATCGCGTAATTTTGACACAGGTTGGGTTTTGTGTCATATCTCCATGGTCTTTATCCCGATTCCTTTCAAACCACAAAAAGGCACTCCTACGACGGTTGCTCCATCTACATATCAATTTTCAACTGATTCCTCCAAGGGGTTTACCCTGTAGGCGTGACAGACCTTCGACCTTATTTTACGCAAATAATCAGTCATAACTCCGTGAATGTTCATCGGATTCCTACCAAAGTTGGTACGGAGATCCGCCTTAATGAGCCCTTTAAGTGTGCCAAACGTCAGCCCAATCCGAGCACGAATTTGTGTTTTATGGCGAATTTTGCGAAGTGTGCGAAATGAAGAAGATGAAGAAGAAAAAAACGAAGAAATTAAAACGAAATTTTGTTCGCTCGTATCTCGGAAAAGCTGGAGCGATTTTCTTCAAATTTGGTATGTAGACTCCTCTAACTGGGCGGCACGTCTCTAGCAAATTTGGTTCCAATCGGATAAGGAATCACAGAGCTACATAGGTGTGAAAATTGCGTTTTCTTTCTTCCTGTTAATATACTCACGGTGTGGCGCGCCAGCTTCTTGGGCTGCACGACACACTATCATGTGTCTTGATTCAATAGTAAGAGTTCATTATTTCATAGATGGAAAAAATTGGTCTAGAACATTCCGTGTATTCTATTAGAAATCCTCAATAAATGTGTGTTCTATTAGAACATTACAAATAAATTCTGTAATACAATAGCTACTATTACAACTTCTCTAGTATTCCATTGAATCAAAGCCAATAATATTATAGCCATTTTGGCACAGATTGGCGGGGTTGTACACTACTATTAAGACCTACTTGTGCCAATCATGGGCCAATCTTCATATTTGTATGAGTAGAGTAATCAGTACACACATACAGACCACACTCTATAAGAAAGGCCAGTGATTTTTCTAGAAATCCAACCCAGAGGGTGTAAAGAAGAGTCTGAAGGTGCTTTCCAAGTTGAAAATTCCAATTTTTTTTGTTAGAGTAAGTAGTCGGTAACTCTAATAGAGCAGGCACTATTTTATTGTTTACGTGATTCATGAAGCAGCCAAATGGGCAAAGTAAGCTAAAAGTATTACTGTCTATTCGGAAGGGGAAAACCATGGGAAATAAGAAATAAATATTATTGTGCACATAATTGGTTAGAAGTTTTAGCACACATAGTATAATATAAAACCATATTAGGCTGGTGTGTAGTCATGACTACACTAGTTATCTGCTTGACCACCTAAAAAATCAGATGCTGTGAGTGCTGCTTCTAAAACTGCATTCCCATCAATGCTATCCCTTGTTTTAAGTAATAACCCATGCAAGTGATTTGTCTGATATGTGCACCCATGCTCTCAGGTCAGGCCTGAGAGCATGGGTGCACATATCAGACAAATCACAAGGGCACGTGATACAACTGATACATATTATGCCACTTAGCCTGCAGTAGATTAATCACTCAAACCAATACGAGCTAGACCAACCACTGAATTTATTATATAGACCACCTTGTGAATTTTGATTATGGAACAGCAGCAACTAACGTTGTGACTACGTTTGTTAACATGAATGGGCAAGTCCAGGGTTCTATCCAGAAATTCTTGAGTGGTGGCCTAAAAGTTAACATGAACTGATATGCTGTGTGTTATATTAGGGCATATTGCACATGTAACAGTGATATATGTAAGAATTGTACTGGACAGATTTAAGAGGGTACTAGTCAGATTTTAGAGGCACTGGTCGCCACTGCTGGCCAGTGTGGGAAGAACCCTGCAAGTCCTAACAGTATTACGAAAAAGTTCAATCAAGTGATTTTACAAGTATTTTAAAGTCACTGCATTGTTTTACAGACTGCTCACAACATTTATTAAACATCTACAAGTACACAGAAAAATTTGGAATTTTCAACTAGAGTAGGGACCACAGCACATCGATAAAAAGTACTGAAACAAGCTGGAGTAGTGTACAATATTAAATCACAGTAAAACAATAAGAAGTGTTATATCCCTACTGTGCTCAAGATACCATAATGGAAAAATGCACAGTAGGGATATAACATTACTTATTGCTTTACTGTGATTTAATACCGTGCATTACTCCAGCTTTTTTCAGTAATTTTTATCGATGTGCTATGGTCCCTACTCTAGTTGAAAATTCCTGTATACTTGTTTGTTAACTTTTTTGTAAATAATTATCTGGTGAACCCACGCATACCGCATCTGAAATGGCGCCGCGCGCCCCACACCCCAATTATCATCTGAAAAGTGAAGTATCCATTACGCTTCGTTGTCAGCAATGTTCAACCCATTACGCAGCATTTCGAGTCAAGAACTGTTCGAAAAGCACCTCTGCAATCCACGCATACCGAAAGAAAGAAATGGTGCCACGTGCCCCAGTTATATCAATTATTGTCTGAAAAGTGAAGTATCCATTATGCTTCGTTGTTGGCTATGTTCAACCTGTTACACAGCAGTACAAATCAAGAATTGTTTGAAAAGCACCTCTACTATCAAAAAGCCACTATGACAAATACGGACAATTTCCTTTACTAAGGGAAGCCATCACATGCTATCACCAAATCGACACTTTTTGCTGTTAGCAAAGATGAATGGGACACAAAGGAGGACACTGGTAAGTCCATGAAAAATGCATTGTACGTACTGCGGTGTGCCAAAAGGCACCTATTGGGCTGAAGCGACATCGACCAGTGAAAAAATCAAGCCCGTAGCCTTAGCCATTATCGAGTTACGCTTGTCTAAAGGCATCAGTCAGTTACTAGCCAGTCAGTCAGTTACTAGAAAATTCCGTTAAATAATTTTTTTGTAAAAAAAAAGTCCGTAGCAACTTGTTGAAAGCGTTTCAGGTCGATCTGATAGCTTGTTTGGGCTTAGTTTACCTAACCAATACTGCCTCATCAAAATCGAGGCTGTTTTTTTGGGTGATATTATTTCGTGGGCCACGCCTACTCCTTTTGGTCCCTACTATGTATGATAGGAGTATGCTTTGCTGTAAAGTGTTTCCTCATGTTACTTGAAAAGTGGGCGTGTCTGTATTCGAAAATGCAGCAAACCACTTGTGAATATGCCATAGCAGTAGTTCTCACCTCTTAAACCAATGTTTCTCAACTCATAGGATGGCAAGGGTGACAAATCACTTCATCTGAGTGTGTAGGATGCAAAATTGGATGCATGGTTTTCATCATATGATCAATGATACATTAACAATCGATTTCGGCTTGAGTTTTTATATAAAGAAATTGGCGGTACTATTCCCACATCAAGGCCATGGTAAATGTAAAATGTACCATAGCCAGCCATGGTTTAACTTAAATGTACCATAGCCAGCTAGGGTTTATAAGATATGTACCCTGAAATTTGCTTTCGAAGTTAGGTGGCTTCATGGTACATATGATAAGTTATATCACAGCAGGAGTACAATGTATCAGGAGTCCAAAGGTGAAGCCAAGATCAGTAGAAAGTTCCACTGAACCAAAATTTTGTAACGATCTATTGAAAGCATTTAGGGTCATACTGGGCTTGGGTATACCTGCCCAAGCGCCAGGATGGTATTGTGAAGCTGGTATTTGGGTGATTTGTTTGAAGAATCAAACCTCCGTGATCCCTATGGTTTCATTGCATGAAGAAGGAAGAAGACTAGCTTGATTGAAGCTAAAAGGAAAGACAAGGCGCAAACTAGTCGGAACCCCTAAAGGCACATCCCACAGGTGAGTTTGTTATTGTGGCATAGAATGGTGGCTGTACGCTGTTTCTTTTGGCCTCCAGTCTTGTGACTGTGGTCAGGTAGGCAGGCTGGCAGTGAGACTAAAATCCAAGTCTTAGCAATTTTTACTATATCCGGCCGCCTTTTAGCGTTTTCTTGTTTTTAATGCTGTATTTGAAGTTAGATGTAGTAGTTGTAACATGGGCATGAGTGATTCGTCTGAAATATATGCATGAGCACGAGGGCGCAGCCTGAGTATGTATATTTCAAGAAAATCACGATTGCCCATGTTATAACTAAGATATTCCACTTGGGTGACTCAACTGCAAGTGTGGGAAACTGCAGGAATGCTTCGCGAGTGTATTTATATGGGACAATGTGAATTTTGATTGTGGATGACGTCACAAGAAGGCACTACTGAGAGGCCGAACGTAAGTGTACTGACACGAGTGTACAGATTGCTTCAATTGTGGGTATGCAATTAAACACAGGAAGCCCAAATGCAGCTGAACAGCTCATAATGAAGCTTAAGTACACTATAAAGTACTTACTATACTAGCCATGAATAAACTAAAGCAGTGAATATGTATACAGCACTATAATGGCCTAGTCAATTAAGCCCCACACCTAGTCACTATGGGTGTGTGGTGTCAAAACAGCAATATGTCTATAATATAAAGATTCAAATGCACTAAAGCATTTACTGTGCTAGCCACGACAAGGCCGGAGGAGATGGTCCGGTTGGTCAGGCCTGAGCCAGACCAATAATCTGGAGCTGAACCAACTAGCTGACCAGCTTGAACTATATTACTCTCGTGCAATCTCTGGACGATCATATCTACACATAGCTACGTACATTTTACAGATGTTGTTGAAAATGCATGACACGAGTAGTTACCTAGTTTCTCAGTCTAACTAAAGCACAAAATTACACGTATAGTACTTCCAATTACCTTACAGTACAGCATAGCATTCGTATTGTTTTGTATAGAAATGATTGTGGATTCTACGTATGGTATCACGTATGCTGAAAGTTGGCATTTATCACGTGTAAGGCAGGTGCCTTCTTTGATTCTAAACCAGCACACTTATATCACAATTCAATCTTCAGAAAATAATCATTAGCATTTCTTGGCTTGTCTCTCTTTGCTTCTTTTACTGGGCAAAGGGCTGGCAGTGACAAACCAGGTGACTCATTCCGCGGCAAGAAGCTGTACACTCATACATTATATGGCGGCCATCTGGATGAGATTTTGAGTAGAAATCACTCCTCTTCAACTACCCACTCGTCCTGTCGAGATACTGAGCGAACTCTCAGCCTTACCCATATCTCTATTAATATGCGTCATTTTCGAATACTGATTGGTCTCGTGACTGTCCACCAGTATATTTACATGATGATCCGAATAACCTCCCTAATCACATCATCGATACAGAGTCACTAGAACAGTTTAATAATTGTATTTTTGGACTAGATTTGTTGTAATTAACCCCCTTTTTGTTTTGAGGGTCCCCCCCCTCCTGGATGTAACCAGCACTGAGTGCTGTCTTTCCAGTATCTAATCATAATCATAATCATAATCCGTTCACTTCATACAAACCAACATAATAGTAGTATAATGCATTTTTGTAGCTGTGTAGCCTTTTATTGTAGCTGTGTGAATTCACTGTATACAGCTAGCTGCCTAGTCGATTCATTATAGCCTAGCTATAATAAGGGGCCATGCTGCATGGGTTCCCTGTGAAATTTGGGGGAAAAGTTGCAAGTTGCTAGCTAGTTTTGCTTTAAAATTTAGCATCAATTTTAAATTTTAAGGCATTTTCGAGCCTTTAAATTGCAAAGATTCTGCAGCTCCTGGGGGTTGCACCCCCAGACCCCCCTTGAACTTCTAATTGCTATAACTAAATGAACACTAGCTGAGCCATACAGCAAGTTTCATGCTGTGTCCCCTGTATGCCAGGTCTACAATTTCCTACCTATTATACATAGTAAAGAAAGTCTGAAGAGCAACAGATAGGCTTGAGTATATATATATAGCTAGCTAGCAGTGAAATATCACTAAAATTGCATATCTAAGTGTCTAGTTTTCAAAAATTTCCTGTGGGGGCATGCCCCCAGACCCCCCTATAATGCTTGTGCTTTGCACTTCACAGAGTGTGCTTCGCACACTGTGCAGCAATTCCTCTCTCAGCAATTTCAACATTATAGTCAATGGCCTGACCAACTCAATTTTCCCTCCTCCAGCCCTGCATGAATAAACTAAAGTAGTGAATATGTTTACCAAATCAATTAAGTGCTACGCCCATGTAACTAGAATGCAAATCACAACAGCAATATAAACTATTTGTTTTATACAGTAGCATCTGAAGATCGATTGTGGTTTTAATAGCGTGGGCTAATAGCCATCAAAACGTTGTCCATACGTTAAAACGTCATTAATACGTTACTATGCTTCAACACGCAATGTTAGAAAACTTGCGATTGTGGGATGGAGTTTATATTGTTATCATTTTTGTACTAAGTTAAGCCAACTAACTTCGCTATTGGGAAAGTAAGTTATTATATTAAGTTAAATACTTAGAACTGTAAGCTACCAACCTATTTCAACGTAGCAGTAGTAGCTTTGCTGTTCCATGGTCTGTTCAAAGGCTGATATGCGGTGGGTAGAAAAACGCATCCACAATCGCCCAAACAATTATTTTGTGCCTTCATTATCCTTTAGTAACAACCAACTACTCTATCTTAGCCTATGTACTAAGCTTAGCAACCTCTACAAAACCGAGTCCCACAATACAAAGCTCTATGTCGCTCAATATAACGAGTCAAAGCGCATTGATTCTTTGAACTGGCTGGGTATCAAAGTCATTGGCAAACCGCTTTCCCATGATATTGCCCGGGCAATATCTTGATATTGCAATATGCGAGTTAAACACCGAGCGGTGCCTTTGAACGCCCACGCTAAAGTGGTATATGGACTAATACTATTCTGTTAATGTGATTTTCATTTTGTAAGATGTCTCTAGGATGATTCTGAAAATGGCATTAAAGAAGGCTTGGGGGATCCCTACTTAAGATGGCGTTGAAATAATCAAATGAAGCCTTACAAGGCTAATGTGACATCATGTTTGTAGCCATTCACGAAAAAACACGGAAAACTATAAAACAAAGCAAAGCATTTTGAAATATTGAAAGAACCAGCTCTATCAGACTGTCAGGCTACTATTGTTGATACAAGTAACGATATTCACATACTGCAGTAACTTCATCACCTTGTCAAAACTCTGGTAACTTCACAGGTGAACAACACCATCGCGTGATTTTTACAGAGCGTGCCCTGGCTAGCTACACTGTCTCACAGTTCGCAAAATAACTTTATATTTATGTACTGTAGACCCCCAAAATTTGGCAGAGGCACTGGGGAAGCATTTCTTTATAGGGCTACGGTTTGATGTTTCGAGATTCGCTCTTGAGGTATGTGTTATCCCATGTTGAAAGATGCGGGTTTGCATTTTAACGTTGTTATTGTTAAAATAGAATCCATACAGTTGTTCTACAAGGTGAGAAACCATAAGAGCCAAAACAGCTTAGCGCTAGGTTGTTTCTAGGTCGAGTTATTTTAAAAATCGGCTCGTAAGTTCAGAGTTTAATAGGCATGAAATTAAAGTAGGTTATTTCACGAAACTTGGCGTGTTAAGCTACAACATTACAGACCATCATAACAATCCTTTAGACCTAGGCTACATGGTTCACAAGTGGAGTTCTCCATCACCCTAAAATAGCTAATTAAGTGTGTGGGTTAATAATTATTTTAATTGCGACAAAAGGGCATTGTACGGCTTCACATAAGTACTTCAGTGCCACCTTTACTACTGTATAGCGGGAAATTTTCGAAAGGTTAAAATTTTGAAAGAGTGCTTGATTGGAAATTTGAAAAAATATTTTCGAAACAATACCTCTTTTCCGTGCTGTACAGTTGGTAATTAATTCAAGGAGGAAGCTAACAGTGGTTGCGTTGATCACATACATAGCTAGAATTTGCTGCTTTGATTGTTCAGTATAGCTAGATAAACACCCAATCTGGCTTTGAGAGAATCTCGTATAGCTATCCTAGGGTCTTCCTTTGTAGGTTGATTGGTTGATTTTGTCTCAGTAGCCTGCGGATTGAGCCATAGCTAAGTATATGGCATTTTTCAGCTCTTATAGCTAGATGTTTGCTGATAATTATAGTCTTTCCTAGTAATTTCTGGTCTCTCGAGCTCTTATAGGCTTCAAGACTCGTTGTGTCATTCGTGCTCACTGATATGTGTGCGCGTGGTAGCTATAGCTACATTACTTGTGTGTGGCCCAGTGCCTAGCTATAATGCATTAGGCCTATAGCTATAACTGATATTAGTAGAAAATATGCATGCGTGTACTCGCAAAAATCATTTATATATACCTATCTATACTTTCTTTCATTGTCACTTCAAAGCTGGGATGTACTATTTTTGAAAAAATATTTTCAAAAACACATAGTTATTTTCGAAAAGCCTTTTGAAAATTTCCTGCTATACGGTATTTGATAAATCTACACTAATAGGCAAGGACAGAACACACTGTCTAGCTAACAATCAGTAATCAGATCAATTTTATTAACTACACCAAATAGGTGTATGATTTTTAAGAAGTAATATAAAAATTGCCAGAGATGTCTACCAGTAAGTGTTGTATTTGTAATCAGGCCCATATGCAGGGTTTTCAAAGGGGGGGGGGTTGTTTTGAAGTGGTAGGTATCGGATCATGCTGGGGTATGGGGCGCAATCCGCAGAGCTGAAAGGTTGTTTGTGTGTTGCATTAGGCCTCTGACAATTTCTACATCATATTTGACCATCTCAGCAAAAGCCACCTAGTTCGTGAAAGATAAAATTTAAAATTTTGGTGAAATCAATCAAATTATGCACGCTTCGAAGAAAAGTTATGCAAGTTTTAATTGAATTATTATACTGAGGAAAGTCAATTAATCCTATACACCATCTTATTTGCCTGGTCATGGAGAGTGCAAAACTCTTTGCTTCGTTTCTATAGCTCCAATGGTATGCATGTTACATGCGCTTGTGCTAGAAGATAGTCTTCATTTTTTTCAATAAAATCACCAGTATGTGCAAGATACACGGCTAAGATTTCATTGATTTGCCAATATCCATGGTGAATATTTATACAAACCCCAGACTAATACAAACAGAAATTATGAATGCAAATGTTAGCACCTGTAGTTTATTTTCAGTACAGTCACTGCACAAATCAATTTCCTTGCCATTCTTACTTATGTCTAGTACTATAATTCCAAAACTACTCACCACAATAAGCTGAAATTTTGGTGATCTATCCTTGAACACTGTAAATAATGCTAAGAAAATAAAAGACATTGGTGAATCAAACTAGGAAGGTTTTGTGGAGATGGTCATCCATTGCATGCTTCAGACACCTTGCAGTTAAGTCAATACATTAAAACTTACTTAAATGGACTTCCTGGGATGGATTCATCTCCTACTAGCACAGACAAGGTGTGGACACCGCCAACTCTGGGAGTATAGGAGACTTCATAGTGATCATTGCCAGTATCTTTGATGGTAGCTAGTTCCGTAATGTGAGGTTTACCACGGTAGTGAACTTCAACTGTGATAAAATCTGCAACATTTGGTACCCCTTGACCATTTGAATCATTGACTTTAATAGAAAAGGTGGTTGCACCATTCTTCTTAAAAGGAAACATGTTTTTCATGTCTTTTACGGTACACTTTTGTGTATCTATAGGTGTAAATGTTCCTAAGCGAGAGAATCTTTTCTTCACCTGATGACTGCCATAAAATTGTATCTTCTCTTGCTCATCAACTACTGGATTTAGGTTTGCATTGGTTTTCATTTCTTTCAATTTATTTCTTCGCTCCAACATTGATCTCTTCATGGCCAACACATCTTTGCTAACACCTCGTTGTAGTTTGTCATCGATGAAACTCCAGCAGCTCTTCAATTGGCTTAATAAAAAACACAGTTCATCTTCCTGTACTGTTAAACCTTTAACCTTTCCCTCTGTATCCTGTGTGATCTGTTGTTGTAACTGTCTCTTTCGTTCATCTAGGGCAGCATGAAGGGTATGAAAGGCATCATCCAACCTGTGAAAGTTTTCTTCTTTCCTGTTCTTCACATCTTGTCTTTTGCTCTTTACTCCATTGATGGCTCCTTCTACTTCATCTATTAGTTGCTGGATACCAGGAAGAGCTTCCTGCAGTGTCTTCTTCTCACCATCAACAACATCAGAGATCACATCACAGTCATGGTCCTTGTGTTTCTTGATGATGCAGTCTCGACAGGTCAACACCTCTTCACACCTGCAGTACAACTCTAGTGGTTTGGTAGCAGGGGCGGATCCAGAGTCTGGAAAGAGGGGGGGCACCTTGCTGAAAAAAGTTGAAGAACAAAAAAAAAAAAAAAAAAAAGGTCACAACAATAATTTATCCTTTACCAAATATATTATATCACGTATGTTATGTAAAATAAAATCCTATTTATAGCTTCATAAGTAAGCTGCACTGCCTCATGAACATTGTGACTGCTTTATTAGAGTAATTGACTGCTCTATTAGAGTATCTCGATCTTGTATGCAATTTCTTGAGGGGGGGGCATTTGCCCCAAATGCCCCATCCTGGATCCGCCATTGGGTAGGGTGGACGGGACACATCTCAACCTTCTCTGGTATGATGGATGGAATATCAGTAGTACTGCCTTCCCTCAACTCATCAAGTGAGCGGATTTTGTGCCCACTGGTATTCTTCAGTCGTCGATGTGACTTCTCACAAAAATCACACAGAAATATAGCACACTCGCTGCACGAAGAAACTGCTGCTTCTCCTTCCTCGCAACTTTGGCAGATGGGGGTGACCTTACTGCTCGCTTGCTCTTGTAGACGCACGATCTCCACCAGACGAACGGCTGAAAAATGCGATGGTAACCCTTCTACAGCACGTGGAGTAGATAGCGCAACCTTTCCTCTGCACAATGGACACTCGAGCTCGTGTTTCGAAGCCTCCAAGTATGGCAATCGACCCAACCATTCTTTAAGGCAGCCAGTACAAAACGAATGAAGACAAGGGAGTATCTTGGGGTCATTTAGAAGATCTTGGCAAATTGCACAAGTGAGCTCTTCTTTCACCTTTTCCCATTTAGTCGCCATGTTTTTATCGGACGTGTCGGTTTGCAAAATTATTTTAGAATGTTCTCGTAGCTACTTATGATTATGATTATGTTGCATGCAGCTGCAGCAGGGGGTAGGACATGACGTCACGATAAATTGCGTGACGTACCCGTGCTGTACATTTTGTCATAGGTCCGTCTTTTTGCAGATGATATTCTTAATTACAAACCATTAAAACACCACAAGACCATAAAATACTTCAAGATGATTTAAACTCACTAACAAGATGGGCAACTGACTGGATGATGGAATTCAGTAGCAGATCATAGCTAATGACTTGCCCAATAAAGCAACAATGGTGAAAATGCAGATAGCAAGTTAATGTAGACACTCATGAAAAATATGACTTAACTGCAGATTACTAGTAACTTTACGGTTGTATGCTTGACAATGTGTGATTCATGGTCAAATTTGAACCCTTTCTTCTTGGCCTATTCAACCCAACCCCAACTTATAATTAAATACCAAAAGTTCACTCATTAACTTGATGGTAGCTACTAGCTGCAGGTGAACAACTGAGTTTATAGCTATACACTGGGAAAAATAACATTATAGGCTTAAATATCAGTTAGATAACACAATGACAACGACTTTTATTATGCTAAAATAATGTAGGTATATGAGATTCTTAGACTCTACATGTGAGGCCGGTTGCATGTACATGAAAATTCTGATAAATGTACTCTATATTGTAATCGGCTGCTGTTTGGTTATAAATAATAAAATTATGTGCTTTAAAGTTTAACTTAAAAGCTATTATAGTTTTCAACAAGAAAACTCTGCTAGTATATACTGGCAAGCCAGTGAGGTGTGTCAACATTGATTCTCAAGTAAATGACACATTTAACACTACTTACCACTTGCTTCCTCTTAATACTCACTTCCCTGGTTTCTACTGAGTTCACATATCTATGCATGGTATAACACTTAAAAGACTGTTCAAGCTACAGTGTTTATGACTAGATATATTTAGCTACAGGCTGTGATGTGGTTATGTACAAAATGTGAAACCAGATCTAAATATAACTTTAAGTTAAAGCAATAAACTATTTGCTGAAAGATCTTACAGTATACAATAACAATAGAATTTGCAGTTACATGCTTTCTAGGAGCTACAGCGGGAAGCTGGCCGGGACTTGGCCACTAATTGATGTTCCACTTAATATACCATGGTCTGTCACTTTTGCCACAGCAAACTTGAGGAGGTTTGCAAAAGTAGCATAATAATGTATCTTATTGCAGAATAGGGTGCACTTACAAATTACTAATGACTACTAGACTGCGAGGAATATAGCATTAAAACACAATGCTAGACTAGAACATTTCAAAAATACTGATTTAAAAGTTTATTGAATGAGGAGTTCATTACAGGAGTGTATTGAGACAATTAGCTATACTCTTAATAAGATCATGCATGAATGGAATTACATCAGATTTGGCTCATTTATAGTACTATATTTAACCTCATCCTGATTTTTTATTTATGACATTTCCCATGGGGAAATCATTAGAAAGTTGCAGTCATGGTCCTTTTACAAACCTGTAATGAACTAAACCACATGTACATGTCATGTTTGTCATGTACATTATTCTATTAGAGTAATTGCTGGAATAACTATATTAATGAGATCCATGCACATTGCCAGGTTTTTCACCACTCAAGTCAGGGGCGTAGCCAGGATTTTTTGAAGGGGGGTTCCAGCACCAGCATTGAGTTACTAGAAGCAGCGGTCTGGGGGCACAGCCCCTAGCCGCTGAGAGACTTTCAATATTTTAATAAATCAAAACTCAGCAAATTGCTATATTTTATGCAAAAAGTACATTAATTATGATGCATTAAGTGCCCCTGGGATGAAGGTAGTACTAGATAAAGTCACCTAGTGGAAACAGACAGCATAACACATAGAGACACATATAGTAATCTGTAAGTGATGGTTATATCTCACTGTGGTATAGAAGCCATGAATCCACTGATACAAATGACAATCAAAACAATATAACTATACAAATATGCATAGCATGAATTCATTTTGCATAACACAAGTGATAAATTATTGGAGCTCTATATCTTTAAACACTGCACACCAAAGCTATAGCAGTATAAGGTCATGCTAAGTTTTGCATTTAATGTTGGAATGTCTGAAAAACTTCATATGGACATGGATATTTACATGCATGTTCTATTAGAGTATACCTGACTGCTCTATTAGAGTATATACCTGACTGCTCTATTAGAGTATATCGATCTTTTTAACAAGTTTTGAAGAGGGCTCATGTTACCTCTGTAAATCCTTCCCTGAGAGATGAATGTAAGTTTTATCAATTGTTGCGCTGTGCCATTACACTATATTGCTCTCATTTTGTCCTGCCACACTAAATGGTGTGTTAGGATCCTGCTTGCAGAAGTCTAAATTTTACAGGGGGGGTTCCTGAACCCCCCGGAACCCCCCCTCCCTACGCCCCTGCAAGTTGCAGGCAGAGCTAACTCAACTTAATGTTTGGTGCTAGCTAAAAAGCATGACCAGTTGGCAACTGATAGCTGTATTGTAACTTCATTTTGTAGCACCAGATCAATCAAGTTACTCTCTTCAATTACACTGAGTATCAGATACTGAACAGAGCAACGGAACTCACCTGGTGCTAGGTAGCTACTGTAGTACAATCAGGGCCACCCACAGGGGGGGCATTTTTCCCTGGGCTCCAGCCTGAAAGGGGCCCCAGGAGGTCTCATGAAGGGCCCCTTGAATACCTGTTTAAAAGATCGATATACTCTAATAGAGCAGTCAGATCTAAATACTATAATATCTATATGCTCTAATAGAGCAGTCACAGTATTCTTCAGAGGAGCAGTGTAAGCAGCAAGCTTATAAATAAGGAGATATGGTTGGTGAGGTGTAGCTATTGTTATTGTCAGCTTGTAATGATCTTTTTTTTTTTTTTTTGGTTTTCGAATTCCAGGTTGGGTGAAGTTGTGATTCAGAATGGAAACCTCCGCCCCACTTTAACTCTTTGCCCTGGGCCCTTAATTTCTCTGGGAGGCCCTGAGTACTATTTCCATTGACAAAGATGCATCAGTGAGGAAGAATTAAAAGACTTAAAATACCAGTAGTTGGTAATGTCTAAAAAAACAATAACTATATAGCTAGCATAATTATTTTATTTTATATTTTGCTAGCTAATAAACCGCAACAGCTTTGCAAGTGTACGGTGGATTACCAGAGGATTACGGTTCCCGAGTAATCCTCGTGTCTATCAAAAGCGCACGAGTGATAAAAATTTTTTTGATCTTGTTGGATTGCGAATAGGAGGTGGTGGAGTGGCAGGATTGATTGATTGATGTTTATTAGCTCTGGACAGTCGGACAAGCCGCTCTTCCCTACCAGAATGGTCGGAAAAGAACAGAGATCGACAGGAGAGGCCACAGAAATCCCGCGCTGGAGTCAATTGATCTTGCTGGGTTAGTCTATTTGTGTATGGCACCAAACCTGGGGTCTATAAATCTATTATGGTACCATCTAGAATAGCCACGCATGCCTTTGTATGCGCACTATTTTATTTTCTTTATTGCATATTAATTACCGTGAGAAGTATACTGTCTGCAAGCAAAAACTGTGGCCTTTGAGTGTGGGGTGGAGGGAAGAACTGAAGTGAGCCCTTACCACAAAGTGTACAGTGTGTTGTACTAAAATTCCTGTTTATTGAATAACCCCATACCTCTCTTGTAACGTTATTTGTGAAAGTCACTTATCATACCTCTTTTACTGGTAACCCATTAACGGCCACTGCCACTGTATGGCGGCATGGCTTCATAACTCACTCTATAATAAATTTTAGTCTCACTATAACTTGTAAATGTGTTTCAAAGCAAGATGCACTTGTACCGAAACAGACACGTTCATTGAGTCCCGTTACTGGGATAACTGGATCCTTCCTAGACTAGTACCGTAAGAGACGAAAGTTTGGAGGGACTAAAGTTTGGCGAATCAGGCCCTTAAACATTTTGGCGAAAGAAAGTTTGGCGAATTCATCTCTATAGCGGCGCGCGCCAACACATATATCGTATACTCACCTTACCTTGGAAAATATAGTATACGCTATGTCTAGCGGGTAACGTGGTAACACGTGCGGTAGAAGTGACTTGTCTCGTGAAATGGCTATACGCTACTACTTTGTTGTTGATTCAAAGGTGCATGGTTACCACGTGTATAAAGAAATATGGCCAAACCCTATCATTGGAGAAGAATTACCCTGCGAAAGAGAGATTGGAAATACGCACGATCCGTCAGCAGTGGCTGTCAAGAAGCTTATAACAGGAGAGAGGAAGATTGTCGGCCATGTACCAAGAAGAATATCTCCATTGTCTTCGTCGTTCATAAGGGGTGGTGGGAACATAAAATGTGTTGTTACTGGAACGAAGCGTTACTCATCGGATTTACCTCAAGGAGGATTGGAGGTGCCATGTCGGTATACTTTCAGTGTTAATGATGCCAAAAAGTGTGATCAACTGCATAAGCGCATTATTGACTCTTTGTCGAGAACATGCCATGATGAAAGCCCATCAACAGATGTGGTCGAAGCAATAGAGACAAGAATAGATGAGATTGTAGACACCAATGAACCGACAAGCTCTGGAGAGAAAACTACCTTAATCAAAATTGAGCCTGAAGATACATCTAATACTTCAGCAATGTCTAATAGAATATGTCAAGATTCTCATGTTGAAGAGGTTATTGTTCCAGAAGAAGTTGTCTGCTCTCCTCCAAAAAAACAAGCCCGCTTTGATGAGGAGCGACTATTGATGGGAGAAGAATTGAGTGATCGTGAAATAAATTTTGCGCAGCAACTTCTAAAGCAGCAGTTTGGTCATATCAATGGGCTTTGTTCCACTTTGTTACAAGATAAAGATAGGCCTTATAATCTTACCACCACTACGCTATCAAACAGGATACAGATCATCTATTGTCCAAGTCGCAGGCATTGGATAGTGGCAACCACTATAAACTCAAATTGTGATACTGTTAAAGTCTACGATTCCATGTTCCGCTATCTTGATAAGAATTCCCTGATCACTGTTGAGAAATGCTTTACATACAATGGTGAGGTGCCAACAGTGAAGATGATGCAATGCAGGAAACAGGAAGGTACTAAAGATTGCGGTGTTTATGCTGTAGCCTTTGGTGTAGCTCTAGCAATGGGCCATAACCCAAGCAGGCAAAATCTGAAGCAAGATGTGATGAGATCACACCTTGTAACCTGCTTTAAAAATGAGCACTTTTCTTTGTTCCCATGCAAATAACTGAACAATGTATTTCATATACTTTTAACTTTATTTGTAATCACCATTGTTGATAATATATTACACTAATTTAACAAACAGATTAATAGCTCATGAAAGTGGGATTATAGTTTTGTTACTAACATACATCTAAAATGTCCTTCATAAATTTGAAGCCATTACTGACAATGTCTGGTTTTCTAGCGATGTATTCATGCGCAGCTATCATCCATGTTGCTCCCAATGGCTTTAGTATACTCAGACGTAAATCAATAGGACTTCTTTCTTCCTCTCCTTTCAACTGGTTACACACCTGCTTCGAGTACCATTCTTGAAATCTACCTCGTAAAAATTCTTTGACAGGCTTGTTGATACTTATATCAAGGGGCTGCAGACGATCAGTACAATTAGCAGGGATCAAAAGAACGTTGATGTTGTTGTTATCTAAGGTGGTAAGAATGTTGGTTGTACACTGGCCTTTAAAATTGTCAAATAGAACTAGAGCAGGATAGTCACAGGATAGCTTCAGCTCTTGTCTTTTTTTCTGCACATATGGTAAGATTATCTTATGTATGTAATCCTTCATTGTAGACTCGTTACACCAATGGTTATCAGTGTAAGTAACATCCCAACCACTTGGAAAGCTTACTTTTGGGATACAGCGACGTGTTTTGCCCTCATAAACTAACTGAGGAGGTAGGAACTCGCCACTCATAGTGCCAGCTAAAACAGCGGTAATTTGCCTCTTATCATCTTTCCCTGCTATCTCGACTCTTCTAGCTCCCTCCTCCTCCATGGTCCATGATGAAGTGGGCACATATTGAATTGCTGTTTGGTCCCAATTAATCACTAGGGCAGGAGGAATTTCATCCATGGACACAACATTTTGTATATCCAACAGGAATCCTTCTTTTATGCGATCAAAATTCTCAACGTCAACTTTGGCCTTGCTACTGACTCTTCTTTTCACCATCCCCATACGATGTAGCAAGCTCTTTGCCCATGATTTGGTTAGCTCAATACCTGTTTCATTGACACGAATCCCATTTTCATCATATGCCAACAAGTTTGCATCTATACTTTTTATGACTCCTTCTGCTGCAGCTATTGCAACAACAGTGTTAACTACCGACCCCTTCTTTCGCAAGAACTTCAAATATTCTTTCACTTGTTGATCGATGTCTTCACCAACCAGCAGTGGTCTTCCCATTTTTTTATTAGGTAGCTCCTTTAGTTCATCAGCATTATCACATCGCACCCGTTTTTTCAGGTTTTCTCTATAGGCATCTTTAAACCTCCTTACCGAGGTTTCCTTTAACTCGGGTAGGTCTGGAAAAGTCGCCTTGTAATAACGCAGTGCGTTAGTAGTTCCATGCTCACTAGCTCTCTTTCCAATTTGGAACTTCTGGGCTGGAGTTAAATGGAGATACGGCCCTCTTGAACTGCCTTGAGAGGCGATCGCTGAACGAACCGCGACATTGGCAGAAACAATAGTTAACCGAGGAATCCCAACTTCCTTATTCAAGGGTCCATCTGGACGAGGTAATTGATCATCAATAGTTTTGAGCTTCTCTTTAAGCTTAAAGTAATTCAGAATAGACATCGCTGACACCTCAACTAGCTGGCTAACACGTGTTCACACCCGCAGCTGGCACTTGGCTAAAATTGGCGAATTAAAGTTTGGCGAATTTTACGAATTCGCCAAATTCGCCAAACTTTAGTCCCTCCAAACTTTCGTCTCTTACGGTACGTGTTTGTTATGTAATAGTGTAAAGTATAAACTTTTTATAGTAGGCGAATTATATTGCTGTAAGTAAACTATAGAATAGTTCTTTGGAGTGTAATACACCTTTGTAAATTGTTGGTTGGGATTCTGTTGTTTGTTCAGGCTGGGTTTTTAGCATTAACTTCTATTAATGAGGTTTAACCCATTCGCAGCCAAATTCTGGCTGAATTGCATCATAATAACCATCTATATAATCTAAATACTCACTATAAACTAAAGAAATTGACTATGTTGTTTTTGTTTACATAACAATAACCACAATGATACCATTAGTACAATCATAAGTGTAGTACTCATGACATAATTTTTTTTGATATAGTGCCATTGCAGATTTGACCTTTGGTGAATTTTATGGCATTTTTGCCCAGAAATTTAATCATTTTTGTCTTTATCTTCACCTGACCTGAAATTGAAAATGACTGTTCTATTAGAGTATTTCAGTACAAGTGTATGTTCTATTAGAGTATTTCAACAAAGCTCTGTATAAAAATGTATGGCCTTCAGTTACCATAATAATTCACTTATCTTAGCACTTTTACCATTGCCTGAGACACATTGGGGTTTGGATAACCGAAGTTCCACTGTACCTCCCATAAAGGCAGGTAAACTCAAAGAATTTTGCAAAAGTGATTATAACTTCAAAATGGAATTACCTATTAACTTCAAATAAAACCAAGTTGTTTAGTTCAAAAAGACCTTTACTTTGGTACCATGTTTTTTTAAACACATCAATTAATGCCTCAGGGAGAAAAAGACAGAAATGGTCAAATTTCTGTGCAAAAGTGGCCACAAAGGTCACCAAAGGTCAAATATGTGATGGCACTATATCATAAAATACATGTATTGAGGAATACTATTGATGTGTAGAGCTTTAATAGTAGTATCACGCCATTACCATGGCGATTACAAATTTCGGGTGGAATAGTATACAGCAATTCATGTAACACTTTCACACCTCAGATCAAAGGAGCTGCCCGGGCTACATTTCGTATGTAGCCCAGCTAGCCGGGCTACATACGAAATGTAGCCTGTCTACAACTGGGTTGTGATTATATAGTCGTAGATGCCGAAATCGATTGTGGGGATCGAATAATACTCACTTGATTAGGATGCACAACTTGGATTTCACCTTGAAAACCACACAAACGGAGAGCGTTTTGTTACCCTTGCCATCCTACGAGTTGAAAAACGTTGGGCTAAGGTGAAAACTAGTGCTATAGCTTATTCATTCGATTGTTTCCGCACGTTTTCGAATATGGACACACCCCCATCACGAAGCTACCACTTTGCAAGGAGTAACCACTCTACAAGCAAGCTTACCTGTCTAGGCCTTTAGTGAACTACGTAGTTTTCCCATAAATGATTCAATAGTACTGACTAAAACATTAAACTTGCGTAACGGAAATTCTCCGTGATATCTCTAGGATATGTCCGTTTATCATAACCGAACGTAACCAGAATGTACTAGCTGCTGACCCATAATCGAAAATTTTAGGTGTGCATATATAATACATCCGGTGGCTACTCTTGTATTGGCTTGGGTGATTGATCATCCTGCATAGGCTATCAGCCTAAGAAGTGTTACATATTAGTTGTAACACGGGGCATTCAGCCTGAGAAGTGTTACATATTAATTGTAACATGGGGCATGCCTTCTGCCCTCGGGCCTGCAGCTCTCGGGCAGTCGGGTATACACATCAGGCAAAGCCCTCATGCCCATGTTACAAATATTACATAAGGAGTTGAATGATACTAAGTTTTATGATGTTTGTGCAATTATTGAAAATACAAATTGAGGTAAAATGTATGGAGTTTGTATTGGAGAAGTCAAAGTGGCCCATCCATCCTGAGACCTTTCCAACAATTAGTATAATCAGTCTATGTCATGATCTAAGGACAGAGAACAAACAAAGGACACCAGTAATGTATAATATTGCTGATGAACAGATAACTTGCTGAATTTTGGGTACTTCCTTCGATAATAATTAATAATGAAATACAACTGCTACTGTTTTATACTTATACCTGGCCTTTACTAGTGGTTATACCTGGTTTACCACTATAGCCCAGTTTGTTCCTCCCAAACCTTACCATACTCTAATGCAAACCTCTTGAGTATGAGCATCATTAGCGTTGACTAGCCATACCTGTAATTGAGTGTCCAATGCCACCTCCCCTTTGTGTACAGCTATCACCAGCAGCTGTAATGGCCACAGCCGGGTGATTTGTTGCAGTGATGTGGTTGTATTTAACCTCAAAACTTTCAATGGAAACTCCCTATTCCAATTCCAACAGTGTAAAGTGCTCCTCTAGTTCATGTCTGTACAATTTGACTCTATGTCTACATTTGTGAATATGTAAGGACATTTGTCCTCTGCACCTTCAAAATTAAATTAAGGTCTGCTTATACAATTTTTATTGTGTCACCTTCATTGATGTATGTGTTATGTTTTTGTACATTATTCAGGATCCTTATTTTATGAGAAACCATCTGGAGATCAACATACTGTATGAATGCAAGTTGTGTCTAACATTGAGGTATGTAAGTGTGTGTATGCATGCGTGCGTGCGTGCGTGTGTGTGTGTGTGCGTGCGCGCTTGGTGTATACTTATGTGCACTTTTGTGTGAATGTACTAACTTATCTATTTGATATCTACATTACTATACATAAAGTACACTTCCCATGTTATCAACACAGTCAAGATTGTTTGTTGTGTAGTTCTGCCTTATCAATGTCATCATAAAATCCATCAAAAATTATTGTCCATGAATGTGCTACCATTTGTGAAACTTTTGCAGATTGCAAGATTTTGTCAAATATCATGTCAAATATCATGAAAGTTTTCCCATAAATGCGGTGCTAGTTGGTGATGAGCAGATTGGTGAAATTTGTGAAATTTGCTTGACAATTAAATGGCCTGTAGTACCCCAGTTTCTTTCATGAGCCATGCCCACTTATTGGGATTGTGCGTCACTGTCTGTAGCTAGACATACATGGAACCACACCCTTTTAGGATGGTGTGTTGCAGCAGTCTGAAGGTATGCACGAAGCCATGTCCATTGCTCTGTGTACGCTTATGTGGAGCCACGTCCACTGTAATTGATTGTCAGGTGTATGTATAATTGTCATGAGCCACGCCTGCTTAATTGTTTACATGCACGTTTGAATGGGTGCTGCCATACTTTTGTCCACTGCAGATTATAACCGTGAATAAGTTTGTTTACCCTGCCGCGAAAGTTGTGCCATCAAAACTTTCCCTTATATGGTAGTTTCCCAGCTCGAAATATTGTGCATGTATGTACCGTGCAGCCTCCATGCATGTTTACTGTAACATGAGTGTTTCATGTATGTGAGGTACATGTACCATGCATAAAGTGACCATCTTCCAGTATCATGTATGTACCATGCATAGTACATGCATGTTGGCATGGTGCATGTAGAATCCCACAATGAAAACTGACGCTCGGTCATTAGATTATAAATACAAATTGAAACTTCAAAGTTATTGTGTGTGTATGACTGTTCTACATACTGTAGGTGATCCCAAGTAGTCAGTGATGCTTCATATAGCAGAGTGGTAGCTATTACAGCTTCACATAGCAGAGTGGTAGCCATTACATATAGCAGTAACCATAGCAATGACATACACTATGCATGCCAGGTTTTGGTATCAGTGCATGTTATGACATCATGTTGACAAAAGATGCATGTTAGTATTCATGTTACATGCATGCAACATGTAGGAAACATGTCTGAAATTCATGGCTTGTTACATGAAACATGCTTGTATGTTAAGGTTATGGAATAGTCTTAAAATGCGTGGGCGGAACAAATTACAAAACCTGCTTTAAACCAAGCAGGGATAAATAATTTCAACAACTGTGTTGTGTTAGCAATACAGGTAATTGTGCTTGTTTGTTTTACTGCAGAACAATGACTGTTCTTCGGTGTGTGGTAGCTATGTTTTATAAAAATGTGCTGCAGAAAACCAGACTAACAGATTACTAAATCCTTATAATTTCAACACAAGTGACTAAACAACTAAAATATCTAGGTCCTGTGGAAGAGATTTTTTAAGTTAGTGGTTGTATAGACGTTTTATTGAACTTTTAGTAGTTTTTAGAGTGAAACAAACTCTTTGAAGGCTTGTATCTGAGTCACTGGGAAGAAACACGCCAAAAACGCTTCCACAGGACTTAAATTTAATGCACAGTATCACTATGCCCCAGGAATGCCAATAGAGCCTGCAGCGGAAAAACATGGTAGTGACAGCTGGAGCTGAGCGGCTTACCTGTGTTACTACAACAAATTGCAGTGTTCCACCTGCCTCAAACTACACTATAGCTACATAAAAACATTAAATATGAAGGGCTTCAGCTTCATTTAAAACTTGTCATGCTGCTAGACTGGTTTTATGGGCTTCTCAAAAAGTATCGATAGGCATTCAAAATTTTGATTGATTGCCCGTGACTATACCGTAACCTTAACACTGATGACATACATGTTTAGGAGATCCTGTAGGTTGCATGTAGCATGCATGGTACATGTATGTACAATATTTCGAGCTAGGGCTGAAACAGAAAACATATTGGTTGACTTAAAAGAGTGTCTATGTATTATTAGAAAAATTTGGCATAATTTCCTTTGATGTCCTTTAATGAGGTTACTAATCCAATAGAAACCTAAGGTGGGGTCACTAACTAGTTAGTAACCTGTGGTCTAGTTGTCAATTGAGATTAAACAAACACCAATTACATGTTCCTATAGGCATGCAATAGCTGGTACATACCGTAGGTAGGGAAATTTTTGTGGTAAAAATATTTTCGTGGTTGGTCTGAGACCATGAAAATATTTTTAACGGAATTTTTTTAATCACGAAAATTTTTTTACTTCAATTATGCAGCTATACAAAGTTATTAAAGTAAGCATAGTATTAGAATAGTTCTTGTGCTTATAATGCATTATTTAAAAGTATATAGTTAACAATGTATCGCCCTCGTCAGTATCGCCACACACAAATATAATTCGCCGGTGCCTATAAACAGCTGGCATTATTTACAGTCCAGTGCTTCGTTTCAGTTTTGGTTGCTGTAACTCCCGAGCTTTGCCTCTTCGCGTCTGAGTCAACCTGAGTCCCTTGGTCAGCAAGTAATTAATTCTGGTGCCACGCCCTGTTCTTCGCGATCTGATTGGAGGCCATCAATTTTCTAGCTACACGGCCGGGTACATTACCAAAAGTGTATCTACAAACAAACCAAAGAAAGATAACTTTGAGATACAGTACTAAAAAAAAGTTTGAGTAAAAACTTTTTCGTTGGTTGTCTGCACCCACGAAAATATTTTTACTCGAAAATTTCTGAAACTAAAATATCTATACACGAAAATTTCTCTGCCTACAGTAGCTAAAATCGGTAAGTCATACTACAACAAAATACAGTTTCACTGAAGTTTTGGCATTGATCCAAAGTTAATAATATTAGTACCTCCTGTTATCTGAAGAACTGGCTGTATACAGTTCTCTTTTTGATCAATAACAGGTTGGATATGTTGTTTTCCACTTGCAACACTTGTCTTTCTTGAGGATGCCTCTTCACCTGATGAGGTAAGCTCTACCTTTGGTTTTTGTTGCTCACATCAACTCCATAATCTGAGGTAAGCTCATTAAGCTTTGTAGTTGTTCTCTTATATGCCCTCATACCTTCTTTACTATAGTGGCCATGTCTGGCTCATTATCAACTGTTTGTCTATGCCACTGTCAAATAGACGAGTAGCGCAACTTTCTCACAAGCTGTGGTTTGTAATAGTAGCCACTATACCCAGCACTTCTTCATCAAATCAGGAACCACTTTTTGTAAAGTGTTATGGCCACATGGTGTCCTTGGATACCAAATATCACCATCAGGTTTAGGAAGAGGTCGAAGAACGAAGCGTTTAGGGGCCATACACATCTTGTAAATGTGGACAAAACATCATTTAGGATATTTGGTATTCTCATACTGAGTTACCTCCTTTGGCTGCTTTGAATTACTGCTTAACCCTCCCTGATTTGTTTTTGACACATCTTCTCAATAGTGCAAATATGTACGAGACCCTGGCTTTTCAATTAGCTCAGTCTGAGAGGGAGAGTAACGAAGGCGTATGTGCTCTTTACCACTTCTTAATGGCAGACCGATGTATGAAGCAGCACAGTTGGAGAATCATCACCTAACAATTTCAGGAACAATCTCAGGTCCCACAGTTGATTTTCATCTTCCGAATTCCACTGCTTCTTCAGTAACTGCTTGTGATTTGGGTGAACCATACACACATTGCCCTTCACTGTTGTCACTAACCACTCCAGATGTTGCACAGTCACGAACGTCACTAACACCTCGACTAATACTGTATGAGCTGAGCTCTTGGCTTGCCTGTAGATATTCGATTTTGTCAAGTACTTTAATCACTTCTTCGTCAATAATAAAGTCTTAATCCACACAGGTGAGAAACTTTCCTACACTTTCTGGCTTCAGTACTTCACTTCCAACTCCACTTAAGGGCTCGAAAAAACTTTCCCATCCTAACGAGATTGGATCTTGTCTTCGCCATTCACAAAATTTACGGTTCTGGCTACTGCAGCTTCCTTAGATTGCTTGGAAGTGCCGTAGCTAGTTTAAATTTTCTAAACTACTTAGACTGCGCATACAAGGTTTCTACGTGATGGGTCAAGGTAATTAATTGTGGGTAGCCGAGCCCACATCGTCAGAGGGACACTAAATCACATAGAAACCTTGTAGACGCACTCTAACTATAAAATAAACACATTCAAGGGACTTCATTTCAGAATATTACATAGTAAAATATTACTGTATAGTGACAGTGTTATCTAACATGTCTTGTAGTCAGGATGAGTGGAAAGAGTGAGTGTTGTGTTACGCATGTTACAAGTGTTAACCAGCTTGAAATTATAGCCAGTATTGTTATTCAGGGATAGATGCATATTTAACATGTTCTTAGCTGCATGTTTTATTTATTTATTAAGGCTTTACAGCACAAGTGCTAAAGGTCTGTAGGACACCTGGTCCTACAGCCTGTTTAAAGTGTTTGTACATGTATAACTGTTCGCAAGTTGTTTTTCTAGAAGAAGTACCTACCCTTTATGGTATACCAGTATTGTAAAAGCACCACTGCAGTGCAATGTGGAAAAAGAATAGCACAACGGTGTTAGTTGTTTTTTTAGTACTGCAAAATCATTTACTAGTTCTAGTACTCGATTTTAAGAGCAGTTTTAGTTACTGTAGACCACCAATTATAGATTCCTTGTTTCCTGTCACCTGCCCTCATGGTAATTTTCGAGCCACATGCAGATTTATTATTGCATTTGATAGTCACGTGAGCTAAATATTAATACTGGCAGTTGTGTGGTCGTGTCATTGGGATGAAGACTAGGTTATTGGATAGTTGGACTGATATTACATACTGTAATATAGTGCGTGACATCTGGCCTAATACTAGCAGTGAATCTCTTCTAGTAGCCATTGGTAAACTTGAGATGCACATCAACACGAGTCCCATTCTCAATCTGTTATTACCATTCAGAAAATTTGTACTGTTAAAGTTGATGGTACAGAGTCAGGCTAGTAAAGTACAGTACAGCTAGCACATATCACTACAAGCATGGCAAACCCAGCAGCCCTACATACATACGCAGCTAAATGCCTTTCTGGAAACACTACTGAACACTTCTGAGTCAAATCTAACCTTCTAGAGGTTTGAATCTTAGTAAAATCTGTCAAATTACAACTAACTTTGAATCTACAGTGTAGCTCTCCTGAATTCAAGAGAAAAAGGTTTATGTTGTGCTAGCTACTTCTAAAAACCAGGCACCATGCAGTTAGCTAACTCATCTGGACTTAACCGTTAGGTTTTTGGTTGAATGTGCAATTATACATAATTAATTATTTTATTGCAATTCTTGGATTTTGTAATTCTCGGATTTCCTAATTCATGAAATTTTCATAATTTTTCAGTTACGTTGCTATGCACTGCTAAGGAAGTGCTTGTTAAACAAACTGCTTTTAACAACTGTCATATTACGCACAGAAGTATCTTCTAAACTGTTTTATAGTTCGACTGTTGTGTTTTTTCCCACAAATTCTCTCAACAAAGCCTCAGAGCTGCTCTTCATTTTCGTTCGCATACGTAGGGGATACGCCCCTTTCCCAACTCAAGGGGATAGGCTATTCCTGGTAGTCTATGAGGCTAGCATTGTTGTTTCTCAATTGTTAAATGCCTGTAAAACCTGAAGGGAAGGTAATTCACAAAGTCTGAGGAGACTCACCACACCTGTATTTCAGACCACCAAAAAGAAACCACCTTAGAGCAAAGTTTACCTGTGCGGAAGTTTAGTATAGCATACTTTTGTTTCTTACGTACGTAAAAGCTGCTTTTACCATTTAACAATTCTGCTCATGTGGGTGCATACGGAGAAACATAGGTAGATACATGTAGATAGGTACACACACACTTTTATGAAAACAAATTCAGTAAACCAGGTGCGTGCCTGGTTTAAAAAGCAATTTAGAGTTAATGGGCTGCCTTTAATGTTCTTGATATTAAATAATAGATTTTTAACAATATGATAAATAATAGCCACCTGCCGCATGGTATTTTTTGTCTGACTAGGACGGGAAACAAGGTATTTACAATTGTTGGCCTTGGTATTAGTTCTAGTCAGTGGCATATCTACACCCGGGCATACCCGGGCATTTTCCCAAGCATCAGTTCACCTTGCACGGGCATCAGAAAATCTGCTGGCACGGCAGCCACACATGAAAATACACTGTTCACAATCTAATAATCATTACGATTCTATCCACTACGGTGCCATTGACTTTGATTATAGCAAACGCTTGTCGCTTGCAGCGAATTTTTGCATGGAAAATAAGCGCTGTGCATTTAATTAAGTCTGACTTCCTAATAATAGTCCCATAGATTACAAGTTTAAATCTGAAAAACAGAGATGTCCCCAATGGTGCCAATTTGTTGTCACATTAAAGTGATGATAGTTTGGAGTTGCCCTGTTTACAGACCGCATGAAACGGAAAATACTCAAGACAACTAGCTGATTGGCTACTTGATTTCAGTAGGTGTAGGTCTAATGCTGAATAATCAATGCCCGGATTTATTTTGATACAACTTCGACGAAGAAATGTCAAGGGAACAGCATGAGAGAATTGCTGTAGTAAGACACTTTGTCTGTAGGACCACTCAGCAGGGTGTGCCCAAGTAGAGTTGGTGGCTGGTTACAGGGAATTGTGCCCCTACTGAGTAGAATGAACCGGTGTCATGACAGTTTTGTGATCTGCACAAGTACAGTCAGTGAAAGAAATCTATCTGTTCAGTAGTGTTATTCATTCAGAGTTGAAGAATCCTTATGTGTGGCACGTGATGCTACAGTCCCACAATTGATACATGCATCGTAGCTATAGGGACTAGCATGGAGTAATTGTAGACTGATAAGCTATTCTATATGCATACAGATAAAAGTTAATAACTGTAACTAGCCATGAAATGGGCTTGAAAGTAACAATTTAATGAATGCACATGATCCCACACAGGTTGTTCACTGGACTAGATGTACAGATAATGGGCTTGCCTGGTATCATGCTTGGGTTAGATATGCCCCTGGTTCTAGTACCTCCTGTTTGTCAGGTGTTTGTAGAAGTTTTAGTTAGTTTAGTTCTAGTACACTCAGTGTACAGGAGTTTTAGTTAGTACTAGTTTTAGTACCCAGGAGTTTTGTTGACAGTAAATAAGATGAAGATTTTTATGACTTCACTTGCAGACATGAGCAACTTCAATAAATTGTGATAATTGGTAGTGGTCTTTGCCTTTCAGGTTTGCTTTTGTCTGAAACCTTTTAATTTAGTATTAGAACCAAAAGTTCAAGAAATGTTTTCTTTAGCTTTAGTTTTTGAACCTAAAATTCTCACGCCCTGTAGTGTTGTTTTGGCTAGAACTAAAAGTACTTTTAGTACAGTGGTTTATTTTTACGTAGTTCTAGTATACTAAAGCTAAATCAAAATTATGAGGTGTTTTGGTTCTAAACTAAACTAAAACCAATGGAAATTTTGGTTAAATAACTAAAACTAAATCAATACGGTAATTACATTTATTCATTATTCACTTGGTATAGCTACACCTGGAGCTTATAAGTGCCAAAGAAACAGAACTAGAGAATTCTTCAACATTGGCTTTGTGAATTGGTGGCTTATAAATGTTCTCACTTCAGGGTTTCAAGGAGATGTGTATCATTCATTCAACAATACAAATGTACAGTATTTGCTTCACTGTAGGCCATTACATGTTGTCCCCTGTGTGGTTGATCATCATGCTAGTCCTCTATAGTACAACCATTGTGAACTTGTAGTGTTATTAAATGTGTATAATTCACTGTAGTTATACTCAACTATACATGTTGAAGATCATCATAACTAGAAGGTGGCAGCTCATTCCATTCATTAACAATTCTGCAGAAAAAAAAAACATTGTTGGCAGTGTGAGGTGTTAGTTGTTGATAATATGAAACATAATTTGTGAAATTGTCAGGTGGTGAAGGTCTGTGGCAAAAAAAATAGTTTGGAATTTGCATGGCTGGTTCTTGGTGGTTAATTCTAGATAAGAGTATCATGCAGTCTGTTCCTGTAGCACTTCTATGAGTGGTACACAGGCATCCCAGTGCTGGCTCACTGGGTGGCAATAGCTGTGTTTCATAGCTGCTGGAGGCTTTGCTTTGTGTGTGTGTGTGTGTGTGTACATGTACGTGTATGTTTACTTACTAATCTCACTACCATACAGTGGAACTCTTATATAACAGACACTGGGCTGACCAAAATCTTACTTTTATAAGGAAGTTGTCCTTTTTCAGAGGTAAAAGTGTATTGCTAGAGGTTTATGGGGACTTAAGAAACTGTAATTTTATGGAGTATAGAATCCTTTACACTGAGGGTCCATTAACAGTTGTATACTTGCAGTTTAGTCTTACTTACACTCATGCTCAGTCTTGTACACAAATACACACTCTAATCAGTCAAATGTGTATATTATTATTATTGTATACTACAGGGTAGTTACCTTGCTCATACTCAAGGAAAGAAGCACCAATATAACTGAGTTTCGTTGTGATTAACAGCTGTCCATAGTATGTGTGTGTAGAGGGGTGTTGTGTTGTGTGCGTTCGTGCATGTGTGCGTACGTGCGTGCCTGTGTGGGTGTGAATATGCATAGTGTGCTATGTTTGCTGTTATATCACATTCATCTAGTTCAGAGAAAGTCCCTTTGACAGAGCTGTATGTGTAGGATAGTGTAGTTGTCTACCAGAAATAGTGTAGGAGGTTACTTGATGATCCAACATCTCACATGTGTCTAGCATGTAGTGAAGTTATAGTCATCCTGTCTGGTTTACTTAGAATAGCTTTTTTTGTCACCATTAGCTTTTACCGAGTTACGCTTGTCTGGCAGCATCATAGCTGAAACCTAAGTGTAATGGTCACTTTGCTATTTCAGTAATTGATAGTTGGGGTGGGCATTCAGATGAAAACAATAAGGTTGGCACTATTTCCATTCTAATGCAGTAGTATATATTGATCCACCAGTCATAGCAATGTTACGAAACAACAAGTATAAGGAAACATTAAGATTTTAATCGATTAGGGATCGAAATAAAATAAGAAAGGTTGCCTACACCTGAAGATATACCATGGTACACTTAATCCCTAATTCAGTTGTGGGTGGCTTCACCGTGAAATTTGCAGGGCCTGAAACAAGCAAACTATCACCATAAAGCACTTTGTACTAACAGAAATCAATGAAACATTTTGTTCTCTATCCTTTACAGCTCACAGGTATAGGTGTAGCATGAGTTCCAAGTTAGTGCTTCAGAGTACTTCATTTGCACTTGGTGCAATGGCACTGGGTTTGCTTGCTGTTAGACACTGTTTACCTATTCACAGTGTTGGGAGTAATGCGTTACTTATGTAACGCGTTATGTAATAGTATTACTGTTGTGGTAATATAACGAAATATGCTATAAAAATAGGTAATATAACTAGGGCTAAAACGAATATACCGAATATTCGAATTCGTATTCGATTCGACTTCGTTCGAAGGAATTATTGAATTCGAAACATCGAAATTACAGTAAAGATGGTGGACACTAGTAATGAGGAATCTCTGTCAGTCTCTACAACATCAGACACTGGACTAGAGATGTACCAATAATCGGATTGGTGATCGCGATCGGTTGCTGATTTGCCTTCCATATTCAGTAATAATGGGCACAAACGCTCTATGAATCTATTAGTTTGCATGGCCAGCTATCAAAAGCCTTTTTGCTCGCTACAAACAAACAGAAAGCCTCTCTACACTATTCTATAAAATGCTAAGTTACGAGAAGCCATACGACAGCGCATGTGAGTACTGCTATTAGTGTTAAAGTATTCTTACCCAGAACAGTAGCTGTTAGCTGCACTTTAAGAATAGAAAACTGCACTACAGGAAAACTAAAGTGATCACCTGTATATTACAGCCATCTTGGTAACTAATCAAAATACGGAGTAATCCAGACAAGGGAGCATGTATCATAGTAAAATATTTGTGGTGCCTAATTGTCTGGGTTGTGTAATAGAGGCCACACCACCATAAGTAGTTGTGCAATATAGTAAAGTTACATCACTTCTCTTTTCTCAATGCTACAAATCATTAGAATATACATCATGTAGTAGCTGCACCTGTAGTTCTATTTGATTTACGAATATACAATAATTTAATCGGTATATAATCAGTATCAGCTCTTTTAGGTACAAATTAATCAGATATCAATACAGCTGAAAAATCTTTATCGGTACACTTCTAGTAGCTACATCATCAGACACTTTTACTTCATTTCAAAAGCTGCCTATATACTGTATCAAATTTTAATGATCTTTTACAATTGAATACAAATAATAAGAAATAACACATATACACTGTATAAGAGTATTACACTATATATAGAATATTCTATTATTCGTTCTTGACTAAAAATATTCGTTCTCTTTCATTTAGAATATTCGTTTTAGCCCTAAATATAACTCAAGTTACTTTACTTATAAATGTAATGCATTACCTAAGTAATATAGTTACTGTAACAAATCTAATATCGTACAGTACAATAGTACTGTATATTAGGGACATCGAAGGTGTGGGGGCAATCTGTGACATAATATAACCCAAAAACCTGCCACGATTTTTCGACATGACAGTATTCGTTGGGTAAAACCAAGCCCAAAAGTGTCTTCAGATTGACCCGAAACATTTGCATCAAGTTGCTACAGAATTTAGAAAAAATATATATTCAACAGAATTTTCTACTGCCTGCCTGCCTGCCTGCCTGCCTGCCTGCCTGCCTGCCTGCCTGCCTGCCTGCCTGCCTGCCTGCCTGCCTGCCTGCCTGCCTGCCTGCCTGCCTGCCTGCCTGCCTGCCTGCCTGCCTGCCTGCCTGCCTGCCTGCCTGCCTGCCTGCCTGCCTGCCTGCCTGCCTGCCTGCCTGCCTGCCTGCCTGCCTGCCTGCCTGCCTGCCTGCCTTAGCACAGTCGCAAGCCTAGAGGCCAAGCAAAGCAGCGCATGGCCACCGTTTTCTGCCAAATAACAAACTCACCAGTGGGATGTGCCTTTTTGGGTTCCTACAAGTGTAGGCCCTCTGTGCCTTGTCTCTTCTTTCGTCTTCAATCAGGCTGCTTGTCTTCTTCATCCAACAAAAGCATATTGAGGCGTTAATTTTCCTTATCAACACTTTCTTTCAGCAGCATATTTAGATGCCACAAAAGTTATTTCAGAGCTGGATTTCAGAAGTGCTTCAGTCCTGGAGCTACTATAAGAAATATACTAGCTAGATATCTGCAACTTTACAATTGGGATCCTGTTGGTGATAGGTTTGCAACCACGCCCATCATGCCCATCAATTAAAGATCTAGGTGAACTAATTGCAAAAGAGTATGGAGACCAAACTTCTTAACAATCTAGCTATTTACTTAACAGTAAACAAGATGACCTCACCCCTCTTTGGTCTAACTAGCTGCACACCCTCAAGATATACTTTAATACAACAGTCACTAGATACTCGAGTACATAAAAGGGATAGGAAACACAATAACGTGACGTCACAAAATACGTATATTTCTATTGGAATTCCGTGTTACATCACGAACATACTCGTTATGCTTGCTGCGCTTGTATCAAAGAGAAACAAATTGTTGTAACGACAGAAATTTGTAACCAACGACTGTGAAACTTTGCTACAGTGAACTCAAGTACTGTTAGTAATTGAGGGAGCTAGGATGGTACCAACCCTCAAGGAAGTTAATAGGCAAAAAATGAAATTGAAAGTGAAAAAAAATTTTTAAATGACCCAAAAACTATTTAAACCCCATAACTTTCTTTGCAAATATATTCTATCCTTTTAAATGTGATAAGGCTATTCCTCACCATTTAACACTGAGAACCAGAGGAAATATCAGAGCGAAACAGGAACGGTTGCTCAAAGAAACGTATCTTCCATTTTTACCAAAAGTTTAAACCACCTAGCAGTACAATGCAAGGGTAAAAGACTGTGTTGGTGACACGCCTAGCTTACCCCAAGACTTGAAAGTGGAACCAGCTATACAAGAAGTGGTATGGAGGAGGCATGAAGGTACTACAGTGGGTGAAAGTACAACAGTGTGCAACAATCACACTTAATGTGATACGATTTGTTACAAAATCTACGGTCTGAATTCTCTTGCTAAAATCTCTCACAAAAGCCTAAGTACCTGCTGTAGTCTGTTGGATTACTATTTACGCTGCTTAGAACACTAATTCCCCTGCTTGAGCACAAAGCTGTCTTGTATTTTCAAGTCATGCACAACAGAAATCAAACTAGAAATCACTTGTGTTTCCTATCCGTTGTATGTACTCTATTATCTATGCTCTAATACAACAGTCATGTATGATATTCTAATAGAACAGTCACAACAGCTAGTTGTGCTCTATTACTTTAAAACTTGTTAATTTAAAAATGAAGTAGCGATCTATGCAATAAAAAGTAGTGAAACAATAGATGAATGATGGTATTACAGCATAACTCCATGGGAAAGTCCCTACTTTGGCACATTAGCTATAAAAAATTATTTTGTTCAATGCCAAAGTAGGGACTTTCCACCAAGCTATGCTGTAGTATCATCATTCATCTCTTGCTTCACTACTTTTAATTGCATAAATCCTTACTTCATTTTTAAATTAACATTTAAAAAAAAAATGCTAGTATATACATTAACTTTGTTTTCCCTATGTCATGTACTACTATGTAAAAAAAGCTTGGTCACCTGGTCAATTTTGGGGAATTGGTAGGACCAGAAACATAATCAACTTTGCATGGCCTTATCAGGTATAATGTTCATACACTAATACAAATGGGACCATGGACAAGTGTAGTGATCATCAATGTGTCCACTTTTGGGGGTGTCGATTGCAAAGGGTCGACATGTAATCCACATACAATCCTCTCTGATTTGCTGCCCAATGTGAGTCACATAACTATCCAGTAGAAAGGGACAGACAGCAGCAGTGAAGGCTTGTCACACCATCAGATTGTGTACCGATCAAGTGTACCTCCTTTGTATTCATTGATACAGCTTGTGTGTGCTGTTATTCTAGTAGTGTGTGATTCCTTTTGTTCTCAATTACCTTTTAGGGGGTGTCATCTAGCCAAGGAAGCCAGTGATGCACCAGCACAAATTCTCCCAGTAAGTCACTGTGTTGTGTGTGTGTATGTGTGTGTGTGTGTGTGCGTGCGTGCGTACGTGCGTGCGTGCGTGCGTGCGTGCGTACGTGCGTGCGTGTATACTGTAGTGAGAACGTGTGTGCAGAGCTTATGATAAGAATTCTCTGTTGTCCTGCCACAATGTCCTGACAAACCAAAATCAGCCGGACAATTGCCAAAATTGACTGGACATGAGATGAATGCCCAACATGTCTACTGTAGCATAGCAAATAAACATTATAGTGGTAAGACATCACATGCCTTACTGCAGCTGTTATGTGGTTAAAGTACACCAGTGGGTTGGCAATGGTACATTTATGGTCACTCCCTTGGGTTGTAAGAATGTATACTATCTCCTGGCAACCAAGTGAATGTTATTGTTGATAGCATGCCAGCTCAGCCCTTAGGCTCCTTCTTTATGCTTTGATGGGACACTGTGTCCGGACAAATTGCATTATGGTCAGACATCTATGCAATTTGACCGGATTTTGTCCGGTGTCCGGACGTTATCATAAGCTCTGTGTGTGTGCGTTTGTATGAATGCGCGTGTGTGTGTACTTGTAGTGCATGCATGTGTGTGTGTGTGTGTGTGTGTGTGTGTGTGTGTGAGAGGCTGGCAGCATAGCCATGTTTGCTCGAGCATCAGCTTGGTTATGCCAAATTGTTATTGTTGTTTCGTTGAGTAAGAAACTTTACTCACATTGCTCCAGCTGCCTTGTCTTGCTTAGCGGTATTAGGGTCATTGTTGAACTTTGGGTTCCACAAGCTCTCTCTCTCTCTCTCTCTCTCTGAGACTAGGACAGTACTTTTGTGGGTTATTAGTCCTGCCCCAAGAGGATTTGCTTGCACAAGACTTAAGTACCTCAGTGGTGCACAGGAATTCCATTGATAGTTCAGTTGGAAATAGCTGTGTTTTGCACAGCTGCCAGAGGCTTTTGCTTTGTGTGTACTGCGTGCATGCATGTGTGTGTGTGTGCGTGCTGTTATAGTATACAATAACATGTGCTGTGTTTGATGTAGGAGAGACCAAAGGCTGATGTTAAGAAGTTTGTCAAGATTGGTAGACCAGGTTACAAGGCGACTAAACAGCGTGATCCTGACACTGGCCAGCATAGCTTGTTTTTTCAGGTACTATCCCTTGTATTGTATGATTGTATGAATGTGGGCCAGTATGTGTGTGTGTGTGTGTGGGGTATTCACAATAGGTCAGTTCTGTGACACATGAAACCTCGCAGTTAAAAATTAAACCAAAAGATTTTCAAACCATTATGTAATCATAAATACCCATGTGCCTTATACTGTAGTTTCAGTTAATACTATTCAACCAAAAGTTGTGGTCAAAACAGCTGAGTTATGGCGGTATTATGATGAATAATCCTTTGATGCAAAATTTCACCATTTTGACACTACAACTCAAAAGGGGATAGTACTAAAAGCCGAAACAGAATGGAACGGAACCATACCTTAGTTTTTAACAAATTTTACACCGTTTTCCAACTGCCACACAGTGAGTCAGTGACTAGAATTGTGCTAGAGTTAGTCTCCTTCCACTCTAGATAGGCATGCTAAAATCGCCAGTCTCGTCCCCAGCCTCCCCACGCACTTGATCATGCGAAGGTCGTCTAGTGACTCTGGTCCATTTTCTTGGCCCTAGTGGAATATTGTTATACAAACATGTTTCTTGTGCTCATTTGTACTTACAATCAAATCAATAAACTTTTCATTCACTTCAAGTATATAGTGTTACTGTATAAAAAATTGCTGGAGTGACTAACGAATGCTGATTAAAACTTTATATATGAAAACCTCTTAGCATTCGACTTAGAACAACAATCAACAGCAAAGAAGACCTTTAAACAACTACTAAGCTAGTTTTTCTGGTACAGTACCACCCAAGCGCAACGTCGCACTCGCTCGCACATGCAACTTTGCTTGAGATTTTAAAAATCGCTAATAAAGGGGCGTGGCAACTGTTTCACTCATGAGACGATGTGGCAGCTGTTTTGTTTACAGGAATCACAAGCAAAACAGTTGCCACGCCCCTTAATTAGTGATTTTTAAAATCTCAAGCAAAGTTACGTGTGCGAACAAGTGTGACGTTGCGCTTGAGCGGTACCGTATATACGCGCACTTCCTGGGCCAAGAAGTTGAACTAATGTCACCAAACAACCTTCGCGTGATCAAGTGTGTGGGTAGCTGGGGATGAGACCAAGAAATTGCGAGCTCAAAGTTTCTATTTAATGCTGGCTACGTTACATATTGTGTTACCAATCCATCAAATTCTGTTAAATCGTGATGTAGAATTACTTCCTTGTTATTCTAAAAGGTAAATTACTGTACTATTTTCATGTTATAGTTGTGTCCAAGCCAGTGAGGATGGTTTCTGAAGTCTGGCGATGATTTACCACAGTGTATGTTAGCGGCTGTGAATATGTTTACAATGCTTACAAGATAATAGTTTAGCAGGTTAAGTGATCGTTTTTAAGTTCAGGTGATTGTAAGATGCATTCTTGCAGTGGGCTTTAAATAGAAACTTTGGACAAGCGATTTCTAGCATGCCTACAAGTAGAAGAAAACTAACTGTAGTACAATTCTAGTCATTATGTGACAGTTGGAAATGGTGTACAATCTGCAAAAACGATTTTTAAACTTGGCACGCATTCTGCTCCGGCTTTTAATACTACCCCTCAAAAGGGCAGAAATTCCAAATGATAAGGTCATTTTAGTCAATACTTGTTCACAGTGTTGGGAGTAACGCGTTACATAAGTAACGCGTTACGTAATATTATTACTTTTGTGGTAACTAAGTAATATAACGAAATACGCTATAAAAACGAGTAATATAACTCAAGTTACTTTACTTACAAATGTAACGCATTACCTAAGTAGTATAGACACTGTAACGAGTTTAATATTATTACTACAAGTAACGAAGTTACTAATCCGTTAGTTATCCCTCTGAGTAACGCCTAGCCAAAACAAAGTAACGAAGCCTACTGAATGAGGCTTATTCACCAGCTTGTTACTTATAACCAAGATTTGCACATTGTCCAACAACGCAATCATATCACGTGATAAGGTGGTAGTTTCACACGTGACAGCTTAAGGCTGTGGACACCAAGTAATATAATATGTAATATTATTATAGTTACTTTATTTTAGTAACTGTAACTAAATAGTTCAGTTTCAAGTAATATGTAATATGTAACTAGTTACTTTTACAAAGTAACTTGCCCAACACTGCTTGTTCACTCTGTTTCGTCTTGTCAACAATAAAGTACATAACTGAGTTCAGTTCTCTTTAACATGTGGTCATAGAATTTGAAGGCAAATTATACTGGAATGACCATAAAATTCTTCCAGCTCCATTAGAATCAGTTGGTAGCAGCCTTATTGTCAGTCACCTTACCACACTCTTTTAATAGAAAATCCAAGCAGCAAATAAATGCAGTATTCAGGTGATATTTATTGTAGTAAATGTTTCTATGTGTAATCTGCTAGACTGGAATCACTGGATATACAGGGTGTATCTCCTGGTTGTGGTAGTATCTGATCATGATTTGCTTTGAGAATTTAGGCTACCAACAGCTGTATAACATACATTAGTACACTATCATTGGAATTCCTCTTCTGCCAATGCTCTGATATTTTCTAAGAGGAGATGGGCCCTCTAAAAGGGAATGAACCCCTAACCTAGCTAGTCTGAATAATCTGCCTCCCAACCTGCTTTTGAGATCTTTTACACTAAATAAGCAGTGACTCTTCCTTGACCACTTGAAATGTGTCACAACTTTACAACATCCTGTTGTAAAATTATTTTCTTTTAGTGATACAATGATGTACACAAACTGTAAATGTACGTCCGTAATAATGGAATGGACCGTACATATATATATACACATGCTTCACTATGCTGTTACTAACTGTAAGCGACCGGATCTGTGAAAACAGGACATAATTACATATTTTTCGAATCCCTATTTATTAAATATTTATAATCTACTTAGCCAAGTGTACCAACTGGCAAAGCTTCAGCTTCACATGCCAATAACTTTAGAGTTACAGACCTACAAAGTAGCAACAACAGAAAAATCAGCAAGTATAGGGAAAATAAATTACAGGTGCTTACAAAAATGGTTGTAACTTACCAACGGATTGAGGTACGGAACTACAATTTTCACCATCATGTTTGTCATGTATAGGGGAATTATTTGCTGGGTAAATTTTTCCTATACTCACCCTTCGTCTTTGCATACAAAGGAGACATTATTGAAGAAAAATCGATTGCATACAATCGCTTCGACATGACGTAAATAAGAGCTCATAACGTACGTATCTTTGGGTCTACTGCAACGAAACAATGATTTTCCAACTCCTGTTGAGCAGGCGAATAAGATGATATCCAGGTTTTTATTGTTAGTCCCTTCCTTCACTAAGAAAGATGTGTTCAAAAAATTTATAGGATTTTTTCAATAATACACAAGTATTTCACCCAATGTATTCAATGCTTTATGCTGTAAATTTAGGTTTGTGCGATTATGTCCCTTTTTTGCAGATCCGGTCGCAATTTATTATTAAGTTTTTCCATAACATAAAATTTGTACATCCGTAACATCATAAAACAGCTGCTAATTTCATATGAAATAAGAAACATAGTTCTCTTGCACTTAATTATAAAAGCTATCTGTATGGTGAAAATATCTTCAATAAACATTGTTGAATATACCCACATAGCTCACAGAATTTTAAAGTTTTAATCTTTGTATCGGAGTTTGTACAAGTTTCCACGTACGTCCATAACACTTAATAATATCCTTTTCTTGTCTAGTTAAATTAAAGTAAGTAAAATATTTGGAGCGAGCCCCAGTATTGTCAAGTGGCCATGGTACGTACGTTGTGTGCACGAAAATTCCCTAAAGAAACCAGAAAGCCCCACACTTGGTAGTTGAAATGGTACGTATGTCACGTGCACAAAAATTCCTATACAAATCGGAAAGTCCCCACAGTTGGTAGTGGTCCCAGAGCTACCTCAGGTGCACGGTAGCACCCGGAAAGAGATGAGAGATTAAGGAGAAGAAGAGAACGTGATAGAGAAAGAAGAGCCCAAGAATCATGAGATGAAAGAGATGCAAGGTTTATTACTAAGGCCATGCCTTGTGTTTCACGGACGTGGTAGGTCAGTGCTTTGCCAAACTTGAAAACAAAATAAAAATCACATGATGGACTAAAAAAACTCTAAACTTATTAATAACTTGTAATCAGTAATTGGTGTAATAGCTGGTAGCGATGGAGAGCTTAAAGAATAAAAGTGAGGAAAACGGAAGTCCAAGGCAGAAGTCCCTCTTTGCATTTTTAGCACTGTCATCCGTAAGATCGATATACTCTAATAGAGCAGTCACATTTACTCAAATAAAACAGTCAGTTACAGCATGTTATCTATGGTCACAAGTACAATTCTTGTTATTTTTCTGACCTTCCAGGTCAATAGCAATCCGTGAAACTTATAAATAATTTGGTATGGCCTATAATAATGTTTGATATAATATCGCCACTATATGTATATAGATTGGCTAGACGCAGAGAAAATGACAGAGCTAGGCAAGCAGCAATGACTCCAGAACAACGAAAAACCATACTGCAACACTTTGATTACTGACCACTGCATGCTTAATGGTTGTTTTCTTTCATTTGTATTTAATAATCCCAACACTGATTAAAAAGTGCACTTTGAATGTTGTGAATCCTCTACTATCACGTGTTGATATAGCTACATAGCTACTTGTCTGGCATTGCTTCAGTGACCTTAACATCCTGCAGTTAACTTAAATCAATAAGCATGCAATTAAGTACCCGATTTCCTAGTCTTCTCTCTCTCCAGTCTTATTTTGCCCTACAGATATAAAAGTTTCAGATAACTAAATTTAATTTAATGTTTCTGTTTGTTTCTACAGGGATGACGGCATCAGCCAAGCAGGCTGCTTTCAGCCATGCCCTGATTACATAGATACATTCATTCAATATGTTCCCAGTTTAACAGCTGGGTGGCTGTGAGCAATGGAAGTAAAGTTTCTTGCTCAAGGAAACAATAGTACAGAACCCAGCCTGCATGAGCATCGAACCTGCAACCTTTGATTAGCACGTTCTTAATTTCATATAGCTACATATTAAGCATGCATGCAAAACGCACGGTTTACCTTCAGTTGATAACTGCTATTTTAGTCATAATTGATATTTGATGTATTAACAAAATCACAAATTTTTGTATACACATTAGCTATTTTCATCAGTGTAATTATGAGATCGCCAACATATTGCTAAATTTACTCAACTTAAGCTATATGTAATCAAACATCAAATATAACATAGTTCAGGCTCGCCCACACATGCTTTAGCATCTGTCTAGTTTTACAATACACTATGGTAAAGGTATGCTACGCAGTTCACTAAAGGCCTAGACAGGTAAGCTTGCTTGTAGAGTGGTTACTCTTTGCAGAGTGGTAGTTTCGTGATGGGGGCGTGTCTGTATTCGAAACCATGCGGAAACAATTATTGAATAAGCTATATAGCACTAGTTTCACCTTATCCCAATGTTTTTCAACTTGTAGGATGGTGAGGATAACAAAACGCTCTCCATCTGAGTGGTTTTCATAGCAAAATTCGAGTTGTGCATCCTAATCATGTGAGTGCTGATCGATCCCCACAATCGATTTCAGTATCAACGTCTATATAAACACTACCCAGTTGTAGACCGGCTACATATCGTATGTAGCCCGGCTAGCTGTGCTACATACAAAATGTAGCCCGGGCGGCTCCTTTGATCTGAGGTGTGAAAGTGTTACATGAATATTTGTATCAGGATCATTACCATTTTTCACCTCACACATAACATTACTTCACTTAATGCAGGTATGTATAGTTGTAGGCCTTCATTAGGAAATGACTTTGTGTGTGTGGGGGGGGGAGGTGGAGAAAGAGAGAATCTCCACCCCAACAAATGAAACCCTGATATGTGTCTAATACTTGATACACACATACCAGCTACTAGTGCTCGGCAGTGTTGAAATTTGAAAGACGGTATTAGTAACAGGAAAATATCGCGGTATATCGATATATAGTTAGCTTGTTACTGTAACTATTGTATCATTTATTGGGCCTATTATGAAGTGGTATGCATCCCAAACACCAAAAAGTATAGTTTTTGTGTAGGATGTATCTGCTAAACCATCAACAAATTGGGTAATTAAACACCAAAGGCTGTTCATCGATATACCAGTTATCAAAGGTTGTCACGGTATGATAACCGGTTATGTTAATTTATCACGATAAATGGTATCGACGGTATATCTCCGAGCACTACTGGCTACCAAGATAGTGTCTCACCTTGTTGACACCAAACTGTACGTAAACTAGTTGTTACTGTATTGAGTGGGCATTAAATTGAATGTAATTCATCTAATCTTATATATTATGCGAGTATATAGTCATGTTATCATTTGCGGTTTAATTTGACAGATTGACTACCCGGAAATTGCTGAGGGGATTTGTCCAAGGCATCGTTTAATGTCAGCTTATGAGCAGAAGATTGAACCACCAGACAGAAGTTAGCAGTACCTGTTTGCTGCTGAACCTTATGAGACCATCTCATTCAAGGTGACTGGGTATAGTAGTAGTAGTGGTGTAGTCACTGTAGTAGTAGTGGTGTGGTCACTGTAGTAGTAGTGGTGTGGTCACTGTAGTAGTAGTAGTAGTGGTGTGGTCACTGTTGTAGTAGTGGTGTGGTCACTGTAGTAGTAGTGGTGTGGTCACTGTTGTAGTAGTGGTGTGGTCACTGTAGTAGTAGTGGTGTGGTCACTGTAGCAGTAGTGGTGTGGTCACTGTAGTAGTAGTGGTGTGGTCACTGTAGTAGTAGTGGTGTGGTCACTGTAGTAGTAGTGGTGTGGTCACTGTAGTAGTAGTGGTGTGGTCACTGTAGTAGTAGTGGTGTGGTCACTGTAGTAGTAGTGGTGTGGTCACTGTAGTAGTAGTAGTGGTGTGGTCACTGTAGTAGTAGTGGTGTGGTCACTGTAGTAGTAGTAGTGGTGTGGTCACTGTAGTAGTAGTAGTGGTGTGGTCACTGTAGTAGTAGTGGTGTGGTCACTGTAGTAGTAGTAGTAGTGGTGTGGTCACTGTAGTAGTAGTGGTGTGGTCACTGTAGTAGTAGTAGTAGTGGTGTGGTCACTGTAGTAGTAGTGGTGTGGTCACTGTAGTAGTAGTGGTGTGGTCACTGTAGTAGTAGTAGTGGTGTGGTCACTGTAGTAGTAGTAGTGGTGTGGTCACTGTAGTAGTAGTAGTGGTGTGGTCACTGTAGTAGTAGTAGTGGTGTGGTCACTGTAGTAGTAGTAGTGGTGTGGTCACTGTAGTAGTAGTAGTGGTGTGGTCACTGTAGTAGTAGTGGTGTGGTCACTGTAGTAGTAGTGGTGTGGTCACTGTAGTAGTAGTGGTGTGGTCACTGTAGTAGTAGTGGTGTAGTCACTGTAGTAGTAGTGGTGTGGTCACTGTAGTAGTAGTGGTGTGGTCACTGTAGTAGTAGTAGTGGTGTGGTCACTGTAGTAGTAGTAGTGGTGTGGTCACTGTAGTAGTAGTGGTGTGGTCACTGTAGTAGTAGTAGTAGTGGTGTGGTCACTGTAGTAGTAGTAGTGGTGTGGTCACTGTAGTAGTAGTGGTGTGGTCACTGTAGTAGTAGTAGTGGTGTGGTCACTGTAGTAGTAGTAGTGGTGTGGTCACTGTAGTAGTAGTAGTGGTGTGGTCACTGTAGTAGTAGTAGTGGTGTGGTCACTGTAGTAGTAGTGGTGTGGTCACTGTAGTAGTAGTAGTAGTGGTGTGGTCACTGTAGTAGTAGTAGTGGTGTGGTCACTGTAGTAGTAGTGGTGTGGTCACTGTAGTAGTAGTGGTGTGGTCACTGTAGTAGTAGTAGTGGTGTGGTCACTGTAGTAGTAGTAGTGGTGTGGTCACTGTAGTAGTAGTAGTGGTGTGGTCACTGTAGTAGTAGTGGTGTGGTCACTGTAGTAGTAGTAGTAGTGGTGTGGTCACTGTAGTAGTAGTAGTGGTGTGGTCACTGTAGTAGTAGTGGTGTGGTCACTGTAGTAGTAGTGGTGTGGTCACTGTAGTAGTAGTAGTGGTGTGGTCACTGTAGTAGTAGTGGTGTGGTCACTGTAGTTGTGGTCACTGTAGTAGTAGTAGTGGTGTGGTCACTGTAGTAGTAGTGGTGTGGTCACTGTAGTAGTAGTGGTGTGGTCACTGTAGTAGTAGTGGTGTGGTCACTGTAGTAGTAGTGGTGTGGTCACTGTAGCGGTAGTGGTGTGGTCACTGTAGTCGTAGTGGTGTGGTCACTGTAGTAGTAGTAGTAGTGGTGTGGTCACTGTAGTAGTAGTAGTGGTGTGGTCACTGTAGTAGTAGTGGTGTGGTCACTGTAGTAGTAGTGGTGTGGTCACTGTAGTAGTAGTAGTGGTGTGGTCACTGTAGTAGTAGTAGTGGTGTGGTCACTGTAGTAGTAGTAGTGGTGTGGTCACTGTAGTAGTAGTGGTGTGGTCACTGTAGTAGTAGTAGTAGTGGTGTGGTCACTGTAGTAGTAGTAGTGGTGTGGTCACTGTAGTAGTAGTGGTGTGGTCACTGTAGTAGTAGTGGTGTGGTCACTGTAGTAGTAGTAGTGGTGTGGTCACTGTAGTAGTAGTGGTGTGGTCACTGTAGTTGTGGTCACTGTAGTAGTAGTAGTGGTGTGGTCACTGTAGTAGTAGTGGTGTGGTCACTGTAGTAGTAGTGGTGTGGTCACTGTAGTAGTAGTGGTGTGGTCACTGTAGTAGTAGTGGTGTGGTCACTGTAGCGGTAGTGGTGTGGTCACTGTAGTCGTAGTGGTGTGGTCACTGTAGTAGTAGTGGTGTGGTCACTGTAGTAGTAGTGGTGTGGTCACTGTAGTAGTAGTGGTGTGGTCACTGTAGTAGTAGTGGTGTGGTCACTGTAGTAGTAGTGGTGTGGTCACTGTAGTAGTAGTGGTGTGGTCACTGTAGTAGTAGTGGTGTGGTCACTGTAGTAGTAGTGGTGTGGTCACTGTAGTAGTAGTGGTGTGGTCACTGTAGTAGTAGTGGTGTGGTCACTGTAGTAGTAGTGGTGTGGTCACTGTAGTAGTAGTGGTGTGGTCACTATAGTAGTAGTGGTGTGGTCACTGTAGTAGTAGTGGTGTGGTCACTGTAGTAGTAGTGGTGTGGTCACTGTAGTAGTAGTGGTGTGGCCACTGTAGTAGTAGTGGTGTGGTCACTGTAGTAGTAGTGGTGTGGTCACTGTAGTAGTAGTGGTGTGGTCACTGTAGTAGTAGTGGTGTGGTCACTGTAGTAGTAGTGGTGTGGTCACTGTAGTAGTAGTGGTGTGGCCACTGTAGTTGATGTATGTTACTCACAAATGCACACACTGATCTGTGTTGTGGAGAAATGTGATTGTTGTCTTTCACTGTTGAACAGATATCATACTATATGGTAGTAGTGTAAAGCAGGGATCATGAGCTTTCTTACCACCCAAAATTGTCCTTACTTTTCCTTCATGACTGCTAAGAAGTATAGGTTAGGCATGACTAAGCCTATAATGTGACCAGATCTGGGAAAGCCCAACACGATTGTGCAAGTCTTAATTTATTGTACACAACATCTAGGGGCCATGCCCACTAGACTCTCAGATTGCTTCTGGTTCATTCTCAGGTACAGTATCTGAGAATAACATGCCACTGCATTTCAGACTCTTGTAGATCGCTTCTGGTCATTCTCAGGTACTGAAAATGTGACAGGCTGCTTCAGAGATTTTTTGTATTTTAAACTCTCTTAGATTGCTTGTGGTGCATTCGAAGGTACTTGAGACTTGAGAATAACATGCCACTCCAGAAAACTTTACTTTCATTTAAGGTGGCATTGAACTGATTAAATCCAGCTGCACAAAACAATTTGTTTCAACCTACATGCTTAATGAGCTATTTTAGGGTGGCCCAAAACTTTGCTAATGTACAACTTAATCTACGCCTTAAAAGCTGTTGTGATAGCCTGTGATGCTTTAGTGTAGCATACAAAGTTTCGTGAAATAACACGCCTTCATTTTTTGCCTATAAAACTCAAGTTTTTTTAAAATAGCTTGGCCAATGAACAACCTAGCGCTAAGCCACTTCGGTTCCAACCATTTCTCACCTTGTAGAACAATTATACGCTTTCCTTTTCACTGACAACTTGGAAAGTAGTGAAAACGCACACCCATGGACTACAACATTGGCTAACGACTCCATCAAACCTGAATCACGAAAATTCGAAGCGTACTTTTGTAGAGTATCGCTTACCCAATGCCTATACCGATTTTTGATGGTCTGTGGTGCATAATTTTGAAGTTATTTAGCGAGAAAAGAGACGGTGTGGCTAATCAGGGTACGGTCCGTATATTAACAGTAATCACGTGATGGCAGCTGGTACCGTTTGCCAGTGAATTAACCAGAGTTGTGACAAGGTAATAGTTTTAAAGCGTGAATAACGTTAGTTGTATCAACAAAAGTAGCTGGGCAGTCTGACAGAGCTTGTTCTGTTACTCCACTGAGACGCTTCGCTGTCGTCTATGAATTTCCATGTTTGTTCGCGCATTACCACAAATATGCTGTACAATTAACTTTGTGTGGCTGCCCTTAATCAGTTCAGTAAACTATGTTGCTTAATTTAGGGTGTGTGCCCCCCTAAATGAAACCCCAAGCATGCATTTAGCCATAGATAATATACCCCTCCTGGATTGAAAACTGCGCCGCGTGTCCATAGACTTTGTACAAGAACCAGTGTCCTTAAGCTGGCTCAACTAATTTAATCCTATAACAGCTGAACCATGGTGGTGGTGATATTAACGACTTCATTTTGTAACGACAATGACTTGTGGTGTTGTTATGATAATTGTTTTGCTAAGTTTGACCACTTCGTCACTTTGGTTAGAAGTCTTACAATGGCGGATTACATGCTTTGGGGGAAGCACATTCTTGGCTAAACTAAGTGCTGTAGGTAGAAAAAGAAATTATCACAAGGTTAACAATGCTATGAAGAATAGCCTTGGCTGCCTTACCATAACTTCTTTGGTAGGTTTTTGAGATGGTATTTTTTGACAAAACTGGAAGCACATTTATACTCTGTGATTCTAAACAGTATTGCTACACAATTTATACTACGAAGTCATCAAATAATGCTCTGTGGACTGGTCTGGGTGCGAATGGTGTAGCATACAGGGTTTTGGTGTTTTCCTTGAATATGTCCAAACCATCACATCTTGCATTCAGTTTTGCTTCTACCGTTCACACAATAAAGAGCTAATTTGCTTCAAAACTTGCTGTTGGCTTCCAAAACATCTTGAGAAAGAACCCTTTACCAGTGGTGAGTCTTGTTTCTCCCAAAGAAACTTGTCTTGTTATTAAAGGGGGTGCGAAACCAGCCTGTAACCAGTGGCGCTTAGTAGTTTCCAATCCAGGAGGTATGTTATGAATGATTTAGCTAAGTAGATTATAAATATTAATTTAATGAACAGAATTTTTTTTTTAAATGTTCGATTGTGTCGGGTTTTTGCAGATCTGGTCACAAATGTCTCCAAACCCTTTAAACAAATTTCTATGTTAATTTTTTTTATTTAACCACCTATTCTAATAACCAACTGCTTACCTGACTGATGCCTCCAGCCAAGCGTAGCTCAACTATGGTTAATGTTGTGTGCTTGATTTCTTCACTGTTTTATGTGTCCCATTTCTTTTTCCACTACTGTGTGGTGTTGATTTACAGTAACACAACATGACTTCATGTAGCCATGAGAATTGTTTGTAATTTCTGTAGTTAGTGGATTGATTGTGGAGGTGCTTCACATGCGTTTGTAACATTATATGTGACCGGCTGAGCAAAAACTGGCTGTTTCGCACATTCCTCGAATTCCATTTAATTGCATCTCTGTAATCTACAGCAATAAAAGAGTGGACAGCAAGCTTTTATGATCAATGATCTTGGAGTTATTGTGCTTGACAGTTGGAACAGTAATAAACTCGATCATAACTTACAATTAAAACAAGCTACGAAGATGGAACTTGGCTCAATCTGTGCACCATGAACTGGCAAATCAACCAAGGTATGGTGCGTTCCCTGTACTCCATGTTGACAAAGAAGAAAGCCATTTAAACTAAGAAATGACGATGGTGAACATTGTTTTTACCGCATCATAAATAAATGCCCAAAACTCATGTATCCTTTGCTGTACAAGTACTTCTGTGGAACCCCTCTAAGATGGACACCATTAGGGAGATGAAATATGTCCTTTATAATTATGGAGGTGACCTTATTGAAGGAGTTTTCTAAAAGTTTTAAATAATCAATTTTAATGCACAAATGAGACCAGACCAAGTGGTGGAACAAGATAGGTTATGGTACCATGTGAACCAGAATAGCAACAGAAATGATGTTATTGAGCATGGGTTACCTATGGTGTGTGGCCTCTACTACACTATCCAGACAATTAGGCACCACAAAAATTTTATACATGCTCCATAAATCCTTGTCTGGATTATACTCTGTATTTGATTAGTTATCAAGATGGTTGGCTATACAGATTATGTAGTTTATCCTGTAGTGCAGTTTATTCTTAAAGTGTACCAGCAACTATTTTAAGAAGAACTGGGTAAGAACATTAACAACAGTACTTGTATATGCATTTATATGGCTTCTCATATCTTCAGCACTTTGCCTCACACTTTTGTTTGTAGCTAGCAATGGACCATTGTTACTTGTGTCTGCAATTAGCGAAGTGTTGTGCTGTACTGCTTGCCATGTCTGGAAATCATGCAGTGTCCGGTTTACAGAATAGAGAGGTGTCCGCTATTGAGGGAGCATTAATACACACAGGTATTGGAAGTTATATTTGGGGCTTTATTAATTGTCCGTTTATAAAGAGGCTGTCCGCCATTCAGTGGCCATTCAGTGGTGTCCATTAAGAGAGGTTCCACTGTATTTTTGTGAGTTTTATAAGTTGATCTTGGCCTGACATAAAGTTTAGTATTAATTTTAATCAGAAGTATGGCTTCTGATGGGGGGAGGGGCATTTTCCCCAAATGCCCCATCCCGGATCTGCCATTGTACTACACTATCCAGACAATTAGGCACCACAAAACTTTTACACATGCTCCCATAAAGACTTATCCGGATTACTCTGTATTTGATTAGTTATCAAGATGGTTGGCTATACAGATTATGTAGTTTATCCTGTAGTGCAGTTTATTCTTAAAGTGCACCAGCCACTATTTTTCAGAAGACCTGGGTAAGAAAATTAACAGCAGTACTTGTATGTGCGTTCATATAGCTTCTCGTAACTTCAATGCTTTGCCTCACACTTTCTACATTAGTTTAAATGATGTAGTGAATTTGATTGATTGTTGTAACTGGCTTTATTACTTGTGTCTGTGATTAGCGAGGTGTTGTACTGTAGTGCTTGCCATGTCTGGGAATTGTGCAGTGTCCAGTTTACAAATAGAGAGGTGTCCGCTATTGAGGGGGCATTAATACACACACGCATTGAAAGTTGCATTTGGGACTTTATTAATTCCGTTATATGGAGGCTGTCCGCCATTCAGGAGTGTCTGTTAAGAGGGGTTCCACTTTTAAACAAATATTTTCTTACTATCTATAAACAGGTGGATCCAGTGGTGTATATGTTTTATTGATTTGAGCTTAATTTCAGTGCGTACGAATGCAATTAAAGAATGCGTAAATTTTTCATGTAGCTTGTGTATTATTACTCAGTGTATTTCAATATGGTTTTATGGCAAAATAAAATTTAGCGAAAACGGCCGGTTTTAGCTCAGCGGGTCACATATTATGAGAACATAACATAGTTTCCTTTTAGCAATTAATAGTCAGGTTGTGTGAGAATATAGATTGTGTGTTTGTGTACTAACCAGCCATAGTTGTTATGTAACAATGTTGTTGTTGTTTTGTCTGTTGTAGATTCCTAGTAGAGAAGTGGACAAGGGTGAAGGAAAGTTCTGGACAGAATGGAACAAGGACACTAAACAGGTGTGTAATGTGTGTACGTACATGCAAGCATATTATGTGTGTGCTAACTTTCCCTAACATATTTTTTTCTTTCCTTCCAGTTCTTCATGCAATTTCACTTCAAAAGATGAACACTTCACTTGTCATAGTGTAATGTGTATTGTTTCCTTTAAACACGTCATGTGTATATGTGACCGGATTTGCGAAAAGGTACCTTTTTCACACACAAAATTTGACCCATTTTCTGAACTTTGAAGCTTCATAACTTTTTGATCATTTCATATAATTGGCTGAAATTTTCCAGGAGTGTAGCTACAGTACCTGAATGCATAGTGATATTAAGAGCAAGTTAATCAGTTGAAGGAGTCAAGTGTTATATCATTTTGTTTGCTGGTATGTAAAATGTGTGGAAAAGGTACCTTTTCGCAAATCCGGTCACATATGTTGAGTGTTTACAGTGTACAGGTGTACTGTCATATGGCCATATCAAGGAGGGAAATTTTCATTTCTTGAGGATTTTGATTGAGCTACAAATTTTGATGGAGAAGTTGTCACAGATTGCAATTGGAGTAGATCCTCATTCAAGATATGCAAAAATTCCCCCTAGGAAAATCCCGCTATGCAGTATTAGAATCATTTAGAAAACAATTTTAAGAGTGTATTAAACTCCTACCAGCTTATAATTATTCACTAATAGGGGTGGGTGTGGTCTGTAGTGATAATTGTGGTCAGTTTTGAGGTTTTCCAGGTTGTCACTAATAACCACTGGTATGTGAAGTATGCAGATTAATCCCTGGAACAAGTTAGTACATTTTGTATGTATACAGTACAAGTTATATTATTTGTTGTGTGTTCCCATAATTAACAAAATTGATTAACTTGTGTTAATACACATCCAATAATATAATAATAAACACATCACACAGTAATACTATTACAGGTTTGTGTGTAGAAGTTGTACATATACAAAACAATACTTACAATTGGGTCATAACTGATAATAATGTCAAGTGGTAATAACTTGAAGACGTTGAGTGTTCAACTCTGTAACAAAGATAGTACCAACACTGTTGACTGCTACACCAAGGATGTTACTGAATTGTCCTCTTTGACTTCCTTTTGTTCCAAACTTAGTAATCAACTGATGGGTGGGGCTGAACACTGTGAGGCTGCTTCTATCACCACCAGTACCTGTTATTATATAATCATCAGGAGTAAGACAAATGCCAAATGGATCGCAACAATTGATCTTCTTAATAAAGTGACCATCTTCACTAAACACAATTATTCCTCCATCAGTCACATACACTTGGTCACTGCTGTCCAGGGCAATATAACATGGATCCTGAAACTGTCCTGGATTAGATCCTTTGGAGCCAAATTTGAATAAAAATTTATTATTGTTATCAAAAACTTGAACTCTACAATTACTATGGTCCACCACATATAGTAAACCTTTACTATTAAATGTTAGTCCTTGAGGATTAGTGAATTGGCCATCTCCACTACCATAGGAGCCAAACTTTGATAGGTAGTCTCCTTGTAGAGTAAACTTCTTCACCACATGATCACTATACTCACTGACTGCTATTACATTGTGACCTACAGCTACACCTACAGGATAGTCCAGTTTACTATCTCCACTTCCTTGACCAAATGATCTGATCAACTTCATATCTTTATTTAGTATCACTACATCTTTATTGGTTTTGTCTACCACAACAACATCATCATTAGTGGTGGTGGTAATATCCCAAGGCCTCTGAAACTTCTTCCCTCCATATTGTGTGATCAGTTGACAATTTTGTACTTCAATTTTAGTGTAGTCTCTCAATGTTGTTGTCACTCTAAAACAATACACAATAATAATTATTGTGTTAGTCAATATTACATTATTACCATAACAACAAAGACACAACTAATTTTGTTGTTTGTGAACAGTTAGTAAGCAAGAAATATGGTTCACTGGGACTCAGTAGATATTTAGATCATGTACCTCATAAGCTTCAAGCATTTATACTTTATTTTGAAAGAACCCTTGTTAACAGTAACTTGATGAGTTTGCCAAGAAATTCTGGGGGTCTAACAAACAATACATCACTTTGTGAACTGTGAAGACCTATATTAATATTTGCTGAACCCTAACAAACCCATCATTACTAGTTTTGTACTGTAGTTATTGAGATTCATGTGAAGTACCAAGTATATGTAGTTAAAGCAAGAATAACACAACACATATCCTACCTCCTCAAGACATAAAATTATCATGTAACATTAGGAAATTAAACTTGTACCCCTACACCATGTATGGGTGCTTGTCTGGTTAGTTTTGTATTTCAACTATTGAGACTCATTTGAAATGTCAAATATCAATGTTTCATACAATTAAGTAGTAGATCTACATTGATTTGAAGTAAATGTTATTACATTAGGCATGATGCCCTCCACCCGTTCAACACACCACATATCAAATTTGACAAGAACCATTAAAAGATGCAAATGTACATGTTGATTGATCACCTTGAAATTTGGTGTTCACTACTGCAAATTCACATACAGTGGAATCTCAGTTATCCAGATTCTTGGTTAACTGAACTATGAAAATGACTGCTCTATTAGAGTAGTGACTGTTCTATTAGGGTAGTTGATAATACTGAAACAAAAAAATTTTTATGTTATTTATGCAGTTTCAGAGTTATGGGCTTTTCGGACATATGGACCACCCCTGGTCCAAAGGGGTTCGGATAACTAAGGTTCCACTGTACTGAGTTTGGCAGAAATCTAATAAATAGTCAGAATTATATTATGGAGAATTATGTATTTATGTAAAAGGGACAGATCTACATGGAAAGCCACTTATGATTAGGCTCCAGCCTATTATGCCCAAATTTTTACCTATTATGCTCAAAATTATGCTTTCAAAATCAAGATTATGCTCTAGAACTGACTGTTTTTATTAGAGTATATTAGTGTTTTCTGACTGCTGTATTAAAGTGACTGCTCTATTAGAGTATTTCGATCTTAATTTTTCAAAGTGTGAATAACCAACAGTTTAATAAGTTATATTACATGTTTTTAAATGTGAAATACACTAATAATACTATTGGCAGTGATTATTTGCATTCTTTCAGACACATGTATTCCGAATTTTAATTAAAATTTCAAATATCGTCCCTATTATGCTGGCATTATGCTGGCATTATGCTTGATGCTTTTGGTCACCTATTATGCTTTAAATTATACCGACATAATCGGCCGGGGCCAGTTTATGATAATACATTGAAACTCAACTTGTGTACAGGTTAACCATCATAGCTAAAATAATTTGTATTTACAAGATACAAAGAATAAACCAACATGGTGTAAATCACTGGGTCAAAATGTTCTAATAAAACATGTACAGTCACTGAGAATTTTAAAAATGTATTTGTCACTACAGTAGTGCCTCATTATCCAAACATTCTGTTTTCTGAACTATGGAAATGACTGCTCTATTAGAGTATTTTGATGAAGGTGTACATTCTATTAGAGCATTTGAATGGACTGTAATATAACCAAATGGGCTTTGAACTTTTCAATTATCTGAACTTACTCAGAGCCCAAAAAGTTCAGATAATGGAGAGAACACTGTATACATACCTTATTCCCTAATCCTTCACCACTGAACTGCTGCTTAGTTTCTACCTTCTAATTAAAATTCTAAATATAATTTCGTAATGGAAAAACTAGAACTATCTATGTGTGTTCTATTAGAAGTCCTCAAATGTGTCCTCTAGCAGAGTATTACAAAACATAGTTAATAAATAGTCAAACAAAACCCAACACAAAACAATTGTAACTTCTGCCTTCATTGTATCTGTAGATATGGACCAAAAGTCAAGATTCAAAAGTCAGTTTTTGGTAAAGGTCTACTAAACTAAACTCACTTCCCTTACATCACAGTGTGACATAACCAGACTTGTGGCTTAATATATTGGAATATAAAAATAATGTATTTTTGTGCATTGCATGATATACAACTGCCTTGAATTACGGCCGGTCTCGTATAAACGCCTGGTCCCATTTAGTCACCGGGGGTATACAACATCATAACAAAAATAAACGACGGGTCTCAAATAAACATCTAGTGCAGTAAGTTTAACAATTCCGGGCAGTGTTATAAATGATGATGTGAAGAATGTTTTATAGAGTTCCTTGTAAGCTTGAATCTGTGAAATATGCTGAGGGAAACATCAAGGAGAGTCCAGGAGAGTACAACACCAAGGTATGAAGTTGACTTGTGAGTGCTGATCAGGTATATAAATGCCGGTCTTGTATAGTCGCCGGTTTTGTTTAGTAGCTATGGTAAAAAGTTGCTTGAAAGAAATAAATGCCAGGGCCATAATTTGAGACTATATATATGGTAATAAAATGGCAGACAAAGAACTGGTTACACAAAATGGGAAAGGCTGATAAAAAGTGAAAGTTCACTGTGTGGGTGGCAATACCTAGCTCTCCTTGTCAACCTCATAGTGTTACAAGATTACTGAAGCATTCTGCTAAAAATTAAGTGAAGCTGTTGCCTGCAATGTAGGTGCTTTACACTATTGAAGCTCACACTTAACCAAGGTAATGTGTTGTGTGGCCAAGAAAGCTGGTGCTCCACATTGTGAGTATTTTTACAGGAAGAAATAAAATGAGATTTTCATGCATACATTGCTCTGTGCTCCCTTCTCGAATTAGAATAATTTTTATACTGCAAATGGCCTCCACCTTCAGTAACCCACATACTAAATTTTCCTAATGCAACAGTGAAATATAAGCATTCAAAATGTGGCTTAATTTTTTTGTATAGGGGACCCAGGAGGCTTAAATAATTCTTTTCACACATTTTACAAAAACCATTATAAATGCAAATGCATACCTCAATTTTAATGAGCTTTGGTACATTTTAAGAATGTATTGCGGCACAATCACTTACCAAGTTTGGTGCAAATCTCTGATTGCTATGGACGATTATTAAAGGCCGACTTGTTGTTACACCTACACGGTAAACCATTTATGGGAATAACTTAAAATTAATTGGTGCGTATAGGTTAACCATAATTTCAATTACATTATTTTATGGAAGCAGAGATTGTTGATGGAGTTAAAGGATTTCTGCTGTCTATTATCGTCAGGTTAGTAAGTCTCAAGGTGGTGCTGAAGTAATCATATGAAGCCGTTTTGTCACAATTAAAATTAACCCACGCACATAACAAGCTATTTCAGGGTGATGGAGAACTTTACTTGAGAACAATGCAGTCTACGTTTAAAGGGTATTTAAGATAGTCTGTAGTGATGCAGTTAACCATATCAAGTTTTGTGGAGCTGCCTGCTTTAATTTCGTATCTATGAAACTCTGGAATTACAAGCCAATTTTAAAAATAAGTCTCCTAAGATGCAGCCTAGTGCTACACTACTTTGGCTGTTACGGTTTCTCATTACTTTATGGGTTCCTTTTTTATCAATAATGATGCGGAAAGTTGTTAAATCACCCTTCCGTATCCTTCGACATGGGCTAAGCAGCCAGTCAAGTGCAAATCTCAAAAAAATTGTTCCATAGATTTTTATAGATACATCTCTCTAGTGCCTCTACCAAATCTTGAAGGGCTATGGTACACAAAAATAAAGTTATTAGGTGAATTGTGACTAGCCAAGGTGCACTCCATAAAGAAGTGATCACAAGATGACAGCTATAGCTGTTCACCTAGGTGATGATGTTAGGACGTGAATAATGTTACTTGTATCAACAATAGTAGACTGACAGGTTAGTAGAGCTGATCCTTTCAAATCATCGTAGCGCTTTGCTTTGTTCTATACATGTAGTTTTCCAGGTTTTTTTGCGCATGACCACAAACAGGCTGTCCCACCATTAGCCTTGTAAGGCTTCACACAATAATTTGATGACAATTCTGTGGAGTTGGTTGACTATTTACTCTCATGTATACCTGTTCGTTCTTGTGCTTTTATGTTGCTCTTGACGCCATCACCTAAATATTTTGTTTCATTTCATCATTACAGTAGCCAGTAGTTCTCCACATCTTCATTCCATTTACTAAAGCCAAATTAAACTGCAGAGTCACAACTGTGTATACTGGTAAGCTAGAATGAACCAGACCCACATCCCCAGCAGGTTCACTTCAGAGTGGTCCAGTGTGAAATGGTATGCATTTACACCAACTTCAAAATTGTTCTAAATCGAGACAGTTCGACTAGTGTAAACAGGCTGATACAGTACAGTTATGCAGCTAATCAATACAATATGGAAAATACAGCACGTAACAGCACTTTGATCCTCCCACGCAAAGTACAAAAAAGTAGGATCATTTAGTTTGGTCAAAATATTACCTTAATACCAGCCTCATTATCCCTTCTTGATAGGTATAATCCCCCAAGCCCTAACATGCTTGCAAAATTCTTCAAACAAGTTTCTGTGTAATTATTCATTTAACTGAATTTTCTGCCAACTGACTTGACAAGCTCACTAACCGACCAATGCCTCCAGCCAAGGGTAACTCGAGTATAGTTTAGGCCACATCCTTGATTTCTTCACTGTTCAATATCAGTTTGATCCAAGACAGTGCATGCATACCTTTGCCCTTCATTGCTGTTTCCATGCACTACCATGTAGGGGTTGATTTGTAGTCATACATCAGTCAAACTGACTTGTAAACAGTTGATCATAAGCTAAAAAGGGTTTATCATTTATTCAGAAAGTGGAAACACTGTGGACTGGGACAAAATTTGAGTACAATCTTGAGCATAATAGGTTAAACATTTGAGCACTGCAGCATAGCATAACAGGTAGAATTAAAGCATGATAGGTTGGTGCCTAATGGCACACCATACCAGTGTGCTGTTAACTGGAAAAACAATAACGTGGTGCTACCCTTACAAAACAATACAATTTTTGTTTTGGTAATGTCCTATACCTTCAGTGGTTCACATATCAAATTTAAGCACAAAATCAAGACAAGTGTTCCCATTTGGCTTATTTTCTTTGTTTTTTTTTATTGCGCAGTTACTAAAAAAAGTAAGACATCATCTTAACAATTTGGTACCACATTTTGTCTTAATACAGGTGTAAGACCAAGTTGAAAAGATAGTCTACCCATCACAGTTTTAATCCTTTTAGTGAATCAAAGTAACAGCTTTGGAGTTCTATAGGCTTGAGCCAATTATGCTTTGAAAATTGCCTATTATGCTTTTGAGCAGTGCTCAAAAATCCAGCCTATTATGCTCAAAATTATGCTCTCAAAATCAAGATTATGCTCGAGAGTCGACTGTTTTATTAGAGTATAACTGCATTTCCTGACTGCTCCATTAGAGTATCTCGATCTTATTTCCATAAAGTGTCAATAATCAGTCAAAAAATAGTAAAAATAATAGCACTGTAAGGTTTTTGATATGAAATGCAGTAAAAACGTACAGTGTGTTCATGTTGTGCAGTATTTTTGGCGTGCGCATTGCACGTTTTAATTAAATTTTTTGAAAATCGTCCTATTATGCTGACATAATGCTTGATGCTTTTGCTAGTCTATTATGCTCGAAATTATGCTGGCATAATTGGCGCAAGCCTAGAGTTATAATGCAAAAGCCACACATGTGCATTTGAGACACTTTAAGTAATAGAGCAGTCACCCGAGCAGAAAGTCCATGAAAATTGCTCTTTTCTTGATAATAACCACCGTATAGAAAGCAGCTAAAAGGAATGCAAACTGGCCATATCCCAGCTTTGGGACTTGCAAGAAGCACTAGCTACACCCAAAAATGCATCCCTCAACCATCCTGGCTTTTAAAAAGTTGTGAACTTAAAGGTAGCAGCCAAGAAATGGCTACAGTGATGTTAACGTTGAACATATAATTTGCATGATACAATTGAAGGGGCCAGTGGCAAAAGGGGACAAATGCAATTTGAAAAATTAGGTGACCATGTGGAGGACATTAAATGGAATTCCAGGACATAATTGAATTATTGTAATTTTTGCTTAAAATTTGAGACTGCCATGATCTTTTAAATTCTGCTGTTTACTTAGTGAAAACATTATTCACATGGTTAAAACAAGCCATTCTAACCTTTAGAAAATGGAAAATCTAAATGGCACATGTCCCCTTTTTCCACTGATCCCTTCAATTGTCATTTTACTATAGCCATTTCTTGGCTACCACCTTTGATTTCATAACCTTTTCACCCTTGGGGCTGCACATTTTCTCTCAGCTTGACCGCTTTAGCATAGATATGATTGGCTAATTCTGTTGCTTAATACAGTTTGGATAATTTCATTATCGGTGCAATGCTACGTCACATGAGCTTCAAGGATTTTGAAAGAACCCAATACTGAAAATTTGATCTAATATACATTAATATCTTGACCACATATCCTCATCGCTACTAAATGACTCACATTAATGACATAAGCATTGATATACAGCTCATTCTAGGCTAAAAAGTATATACCACAAGTAAAAGTTACTCATGGTAACCAGGTTTTAAAGTACAATTTACTACTGTTATATATACAGATGATACAAGTGGCTGGCTGGTACTACATAGAAACATAAAGCCTCACAGTTAACTTTGGGAATGGCTTGTAGTCTCCACTAAACCATTAAAATAATTAAAATGCAAAATTGCTTACGCATGTCTAGCCTCTCCCACATCATCATACTATGCAGTGCAGTGGAGATACGGTACCACTGCAATGCAACGTCGTCTTGCGAGAATGCGAGTGAAACAGGATGAACACTCACAAGCAAAATGGGTGCCACACCATTTAATTAGCAAGTTTTTTAAATGACAAACTCTCACAAGATGACGTTGCATTTGAGCAGTACCATAACACCAGTTTTGATTTATTACAACCGATCAATCATCTAGTGGACAATATCTGCCTAATGCCAATTATTGAACCGATTATCATTGTTACATCAATAAACTAACACGACAAAAGATCTATCGAGTCCCAGTGAACCAAATTGTATGTTGGTTTTGTATCAAACAGTACAAAATTTAAATTTCTGATACATGTTTCTCTTAAAGTACT